>NC_089197.1:5669974-5940714 GCF_963930695.1 Labrus bergylta
GGAGTCTCATGCATGTGAAGTTTGTGAAGATGTGACCGTGAAGATGCTCCTATTGTTAAACACCTGCAATAAAGAAGACAGTTATGTGAGGCTGGAAGACGCTCACTTTTAAATTAACAATGATTTAACATTGCCCTCTTAGAGATAGAGAAACAGACTCTACTGGATGATGGTTTGTTGTCACAACTGGTTTTTCCTTAGCTTTAATCAATTCAATCTAAAAGTACCAATTTAGTTAATTAACCATTTTATCTTCAACTTGTTGCCTAGGTGACAGAAATCAGCAATGTCAAGAATATCACACGGTTGCCCCGGGATACCAAGCGGCAGGCGGTGGCCATCGTCTTCACGGATGATACCTCACGCACATTCACCTGTGAATCAGGTAACACACACACACACACACACACACACACACACACACACACACACACACACACACACACACACACACACGGACAGAAGCCTGCAGCACACTGTGCAGTAACACAGACTGAACTCTGCTTTAGTCAAGTTTTTGGCAACTCACTGTGAATTGGACTACAAATCTACTGACATCGCTAAAACACATACAGCCTGACACTTCACGCTGAACACACTGATTTGAAGGAATAAAGAACATAAATCCCAGCAGTGATCAGTAATCTGGAGAGATACCATCAGATAATCGATCACACACAGTCAAGAGATTCATGAGTTTCAATCTGACATTTTTCTACATAGTGTGCCAGTAAAAGGCTCTAATTTACACCATCGGACTTCTTTGTCTCTCCCTCTCTCCCTCTCTCCCTCTCTCCCTCTCTCTCTCTCTCTCCCCACAGAGCTGGAGGCAGAGGACTGGTTTAAGACGCTGTCGATCGAGTGTCTGGGCACACGGCTCAATGACATCAGTATGGGCGAGCCTGACCTTCTGGCTGCTGGAGTGCAGTGTGAACACACAGGTGACTTTCAAAACAGAAAGCAGAGTCAAAAGTTTCAGTCTCAGCAGCTTGTTTGGCTTTTAGCAGCACCAGTCCTGTGGTTCAGTCTGTGACTTCCAGCTAACACTGATGGCCCATTAAACACAAACGAGAAGCCAGTGTGGGATCTTGTCCTCACTGCTGCTCATGAAGCTCAAGCTGCAAAACAAACATACATAAAATACAACGGACATGGGTGCTGTACTGGATAGTAAAATCGTGTACCTACCTAATCATTTTGACAAAGACAAAGTGTCACAAAGGCGCGACTTTAGAACAGTTATGAAAGCAGATGTGAATCTCAGCAGAGGCAGGGTCAGACACAGTGGATGAGATCGACATAAATCTTTGAAAAGCGTAGTGACCTTTACCTGGGTGAAAGTTGAGTCCCTGTCGTGCACATGCAGCCCTCTCTGTCCCATCAACAGAACCCTTTGTCCTGCATGGATCCATCTACTTATCTACTACTGGATCTACTTAGCTGAGTAACATGATGTGCATGTGAGTGTGCCCGTCCAGGTTCAGAGGGCCTGGTAGAGTTAATGGTCGTATTTGATTGGTCATGATTCACACATAATAGCAGCATACTTAAACCGTCTTTACATTTGCTAAAGGGGGGAAACTGTATTTTAAGTGCTGAATTGCATTCAAAACATATAAGTAAAGACGTTTATATACTTCCACTCATTTAGTGTGGGCCGGCTGCACAGTTGTTGGGCCCAGGCCTCTAAAGCCCACCCATAACGCCATGGCAGGTACCAGATAAGCTCATTTGTGAGTTGTTTAAAGAAAAACAATAAAGCTATCAAGACACTTAACCCCAAGTTGCTGACTCCAATTGCATAGTTTGATATATGACAAGAGGTTACATTGAAATATAAATCAACTCCAAGGACAGCATCACACTACAAACAACCAGGTCAACAGTGACAGGTCAGAGGTCATTATTCCACTCCATCTCATCTGTCTATTACATTGGCAAACATCCACTGAATAATAATAAATAACCATCCAGCTGGGCCAGAAGTCTTTTTATGAAGCTAATCAGAAAAAACTAACCAAGACTGTGGTGGAAAATCTATTTACCCCAATATGATACAGTATGATGATGACCTTACGCTACAGGGCTGTAGCTCAGGCTATGACTTATAGAGCTGCAGGCAGTCTTTTAGCAATCAATGCATTTCCAGGTTGAGGGGGCCTTCCCGACTTGGCCCTTCCATAACACCTGGTCTGCTGTGAGCGATTGTTGGAGGGACATGCATTACAAGTTGTTTTTGAACATGTCTGCTTTTTTGGTATTTTTATTTCCCATACAGTGGAGGTCTGCTCCTTCTCTTAGTTAAATCATGTCTTATGACTTTTCTTTTTTGCACTGCTCTTATTGAATTACATTTGAATTGTAGCTCTGATTTCATTCTCCTGTTCCCTCTGTCTTACTCTGTTCCAGTTGGTTTTCATTTCCCCTTATATGACTCTTTAAATTTCTCTGCATTTGTGTTCTAACATATTGTCTTAAGTCGCTTCTCTATAAAGTGTTTTTATGTCATTTTTCTATTTTGTTTCCTCTGCATTATTCATTTGTCTGTGATTATAAAAACTGAAGTGTTTTTCAAAGCTGCGAAATGTGCTTTACAAATAATTTAACTTGAATCTAATGACTTTAACGACGAGGTTATATAGGATTAATCTCTACTGTCATTGCACGAGTGCAAGTACTGAACAAAGAAATGTAGTTAAACTTCCAGACCAGAAATGCAAAACAAGCATTAAGGTGCTAAATAATGTGCAAAGTAAGTATTGAGTAATCTAAAGGAGGATACAGGTATATACAGTATTTGCAGTCGAGATATTAAATCTGGGTCATGATACACAGGATAAGTCGGTATACAGAAAAATGTACCTTTAATATTGCACATGTTCCATTTATACATACAATAAAATAAAGATAAATGTATGAATATATGTCATATCACAGAAGTTTGAATATGTTTACAAAAATAAATTAAAGCACTGGTTGTTGAAAGGTGCAATACAAATAAAACTGCTTCAGCTTCCATAATTCTACAATTCACTTAGCAGACGCTTTTATCAAAAGAGACGCACATCAGAGAGTAAGAACAACACAAGCAAAGATCTAGAGAGGCTAAGCAACGTCTGAGCGGACACACAGGTGTGTGCAGTGCAGAGGCGAAGCTCAACATGGACAGCTGTTCTTGAGAGTTCTAATCAGCATCAAAACCATCCTAAATATCATCATCGTCATTATCATCAATAACATTAAGTTAGTAGGTATTCATGAAAGAGCTGGGTCTTTAGTTTTTTCCTAAAGGTGCAGAGGGTCTGCAGATCAAATGTATCTGGAGCATCATCTCACATGAGTTAGAAAGTCTGTTCCACCACCGGGGGGCGACAGAGGGCAAGAGTTTAGTTAGAGAGTTAGGGCCTTTCTGTGGGAGGGAGTGTAGACCTGGATGAGAGAGTTAGCCTTAAAATAACTCTAATCTTTGATACTTACAACAAATGAGGAAACTGAGCCACAAGCAAAAATGAACCTCCTTAACACTGTCCTCTCCATGTGTCCGTCTCTTCAGAGCGCTTCAACGTGTTCCTCCTTCCCTGTCCCAACCTGGACATCTACGGGGAGTGCATGATGCAGATCACCCACGAGAACATTTACCTGTGGGACATCCACAATCCTCGCACCAAGCTGGTGACGTGGCCTCTCTGCTCCCTGCGGCGCTACGGACGCGATGCCACGCGCTTCACCTTTGAGGCCGGACGGTAAGACCAGCGAGGGGAGGAGCCCTGGGATAAGAAGGGAAGGAGGGGGGGGGGGGGGGGGGGGGGGAGATGTTTCATCACTGACTGTTCTGTTGTTTTATACAGGTTACATTCACAAGATATATATTTAGACACACAACTACAAAGTTTATGTCAAGAAAAGGGACAACACATCCTCAGCAACAGAAGAGTGTATTTAGAGTCAAGCTTTATCAAAACGTTCAACAGGTGTGTGTGTGTGTGTGTGTGTGTGTGTATGGTCAGTTCAAGGATACCTCTTTCTCTCTCTCTGTCTCTCTCTCACTCATACACACAAATCCTAACAGCTCCGTTTTGTTGGTCGGAGCCTGTGAAGAGATTGATTGAATAGATTAGACAATGAATCAATGCACAGCCAGACCTCCTTATCTCCTCCTCTGTGATAAAACCTGACCGGCTATGATTGGGTCAGCATGCAGATAACTGTGTGTGTGTGTGTGTGTGTGTGTGTGTGTGTGTGTGTGTTTGTGTGTGTGTGAGATCTGAAACAAAGACGTCACAACAGCCCTCTCTGCCTGTGGGTGTGTTGTACTTCATAGATCTCTATAAAACCAAGTCTTTATTGCATCGAAGGTGCACAGCTTGTCCTCCATCAGTGTCATTTAGCAAACATTTATCACTCTTTCCACTTTTACTTGATACAGTTAGAGGCAGTAATATTAACCTGATAGGTACAGATCGTTTTAAATGAGTCAGATTGCTGATTTAATGGTCTGTGGGCTGAGGGAGGCTCAGGGCTCTTTTTGAAAAGCATAATTACAACCAGCTGTAAAGTGTGAACAGATCATGGAGGTGTACAGAGATGAAGCTGCATGTGACAGAAGTGACTGTAACAAAAGAATTAGATGAATTAAAGCATAAATATTTGGTTATATCATCACCTGTGGTTCAGGTAATTTGGTTCACACAGAGGGAAAATATAATTGAGTTCTGGACTTTTTATGTTGAGTGTCTTTATACAAACCAACTCAGAGTTGTAGTGACAAAATAATGTTTTATAATAATTATAAAAGGGCATTTATTTGATAGTATAAGTGAATCCATTGGCGCGACATTGACCTACATGGAATTCAAAAGCAGGTCATTCTGCACTTCATTGAACCTGATGTGTAGTTCTCTCCTCTGGTGAGAGGCTCACAGAGAAACCTGACTATAGGAGCATGTGAGATGATGCTCCAGATATGCCACAGATTTGGTAATATTCTCCCCCAATACTTATATATTTCAATAGGCTATATGATATGAGGACATTATCGGATATTACATTTGATGTGTATGCAACATAGATAGGCCTATATCTGGGCACATACTATATGAGGCACTCAGAATTTGACCTGGCATGAAGCATATCAAAAAATGTCCAGATATGATCAGATTCTGCAAGAATAAAAATAAAAACAACTCCGGATTCTGGGGTGTTTAGCGTAGTGATATTCTGTAGGTATAGATGACATGACTCTGGGTGTTGGAAGTATTCTGGTTTGTAGTCCATGTAGTGTCATCCATGTTGTATTTGGTATAGCCTTTGGCTGTATGCAGGAAAGCTAACTGTGTAGTGATCAAAAGTAGTGGATCCATAGACTTTATAAGACATGGGAGTAGTCTCAGTGACGTCACCCCTTTGGAGTTTTGAAGCCCAATGATTGTAGTCGCCATATTGGAAATGTTGTCTCAGACAGCCTCAGCGCTCCCACCTGTCGTAGATACGACCGTTATCATGAAAAACTCTTAGCATTAAGATCTTAGTTCCAAAAAAAAGTCCCCCCCCCCCCCCCCCCCCCCCATACAGTGTGGACCAATAAAGACATGAGCTATTCAGACCATAATCATTTTTTGAACGAGGCTGTAGACTTTTGGGCATTGTTTCATGGGTGTTAATGGGACTTCTGGGACTCTTGCAGCCAGCCTCAAGTGGACACTCGTAGAACTGCATGTTTTTGCACTTCTGCATTGACTTAATTTTTCAACATGGGAGGTTGCTGCTTGGGTTGAATGCATCAGGTAAAATGCAATATGTGAGCCTTTTGGCTATTATTTGGTGGCAATGTAACTTTAATTGATCTGTTTTCTCTGCAAGCTCAGTTTATCTGCTCTTAGACATTGTCTATCAACTTCCACTCATTTTATCGCTTCTCAGCTTTGTTAGTTTGAATATAAACAATTACCATTAGAGAGACAGGATGTCTTTGCAGGAAGTCCCTCATTCAAAAGTTCTTGCTACACCGTGCCTTAAAAAGCTAGCCATCACTCCCAGAGGTTTTACAGTGGTGGGGCAATGATGTAAATATCTTATGTAAACTTTAGTTTCTCTCCATTTTAGGAATATGAAGCTTAAGTTTAATCACTCTCTGAATTTCTCATTGATAAACTTTTATTGACTTTTAGGAACGTGCAGTAGAGTCGTAGCTCACTAAGGTTTCATTCTGCAAAATTTTCAATTAAACACGACCTGCACTGGTGTTGTGTAGACTGTCTTCATATTGAGTTGTTGTTGTTGTTTTTGTGTTTAGGATGTGTGACAGCGGCGAAGGCCTCTACACCTTCCAGACCAGAGAGGGAGAGCAGATCTACCAGAGGGTTCACTCCTCAACACTGGCCATAGCAGAGCAGCACAAGAAGGTCCTGCTGGAGATGGAGAAAAGCAGCAGGGTGAGAACAAGTTTACAAGTCTGCAGAAACACTTAATGTGCTTCAAAACCAGTCAGCAGATACTATTTTATTTATCAAGTTATTGACGAGGAGTTGAAGCCTTAAGCACAGTGAGGACCCGAGAGGGCCTCAGGATCTCTGTGTCCTTTTTATGTCAGTGTTTGTTTTTATTAACACTGCTGTGCAATTTGAACATGGTCCTTTATTGTTGCAAAATTGAAGAGAAAGGCACATGGGTCATAAACCTAGTTTTTAAACCTTATCTAAGTTCATATGGCAATGCATCATTTGAATGAAGCAAAAGTCGCACTTGAACTATGATATGTGAAATAATTCCTCTTAACAAACTCTCATGTGAATCGTTAGGTCAGATTCTGCTGTTCCTCTTAGCCCCTGAAGCTTTTAGGCATCTTTACTGTTGTTTTGGCCTGTTTTACAGCCCGCAGTAAAACTCTACTGATGGTAACTGTAAAAGTGCAGAGCAGGGTGGATTATGTCCCTGACGATACATTTGCACCCTCTTGCTGCAGCGAGTGGTATAAATCTCATCCAGCTGCAGCAGCTCTTTACTCCTGGTCCTGCATGCCTGTTAAGCCACTTCCATTCTTTTTAAATCGTGTGAGTAACAGCTCCTTAAGGTTGTGGTCATATGTCTCCCAGTTGATGTCTTTAGGTTCAGAGTCTGGCTCCTACCCCTGCACTCCCACTGCCATCCTGCCCCGATCCGCCTACTGGCACCACATCACTGGAAACCAGACTGGCATGGATTCTGGCAGCGGTATGTTACCCCATTGGTTCCCAACCTGTGATCCTCTTGGGGGGGTGCCAAAGATCTCAGGGAGGGCACGTGGCTATGTTTGCTCTGAGGTTGTCAACAAAAACATATTAAATGTTTTATAGAGAGTCCTTTGCTCAGACCATATTTGTAGGCCTGTTCTGTTGGGTTTTAATCAATGAAAACAATAAAGCAATAGAGCAATGGATCGCCTTTTGTGTGGGTTCTGGGGGGCTCGTCTTTTCTTAGATATGAGTAGGCTAAGGGGGGCTCCAAGGGAAACAGTTTATACAGAACCACTGCGCTAAATTTTTCCTTTTGTAGGTTTTATAATGTATGTTTAGTACAAAAAAGAATAAGGAATAAAGGTTTAGCGTTTAGCATAAATATAGTAAGCAGGGCCTGGTTTGTTTTTAAGGTTTAATCCTGATTTAAATTATCTGGATTTGGGGATCCAGGATCAAATAATCCGGTTCCCTTTCATCCTTTACCTGGATCAATTGATCCAGGTAAAGACTTTTAAAGATGACCAAATCCAGATTACCAGTGGACCTCATACTTTGTCCACATGGGGGTGCCAAAACCCACACAAATTGAAGGAACCTCACACCTGCTTTAAATAAAATATCTGCACTGTGCTGCACTGTGCTGGGATTACTATTATCCTGATTTCTAGAATCACATGTTTTCCTATCGTACTGGAAAGTTTTTAACAACACAAACTGGAGGATCGGTCCAGATAGATACGAGGGGCCGAATTTGACAATCATCCTTTTTTCTACTAAGGATCACGTAATCTCGCTCACTTGCATCCCGGTTGATTAAAGAAAAACTGAATTTGATCATGCTGATCCAGGGATAGGCTTTTATGGATTACCAAATGCGGATAAAAGGTCACATATTATTCAAAATACACTTTACCATGTTTTTCTAACACTAATATGTGTTCATAGTCTGTATACAAACCCCCCGATTATGAGAAAAGTCCATCCTCTCTGTCTTTTGCCTGCTCCCCTTTTCAGAAAATGTGTGCTCAAACAGGCCGTTTGGAGATTTTCCCTTCATGACATCACAAAGGGCAGTAGCCCCTCCCCCAGGTGGGTGACACTCCCACAGCTAGGTGTTTGTTCTGCCCTCTGAGTTTGCCTTCTCACCGTAAACAATAGGATATGGAGCGAGAAAGCCCGAGCAGACCCAAGCCCTTCCAGAGAGGGGGCGTGGTCAGACACAGCTCATTTACATATTTAAAGGTACAGACACAGAAACAGCCTGTTCTGATCAGGGCTGAAATAGAGGGGTTTATAGACATGATCAAATACAGGATCAGAGTGGATTTAGAACAAGAAACTTCACAGACATGTTTTTGGGGAGCTCTGAGACTTATTTAAACTGGTTGAAAATGAGGATAATGTGACCTCGATCGATCCATTCAACTGCTTTAAATTTAATATTTAAGTTTGATTTGACCTAATGTCTAACTCATATTTAAAAAAAATGGCTTAATACATAATCCTTTGTTTTTAATTTTGACCAACACGATATCACAACCCGGCCCACGGGATAACAGCTTGGCTCTTTGGAAAGTAGAAAATGCACACTTATGGCACCTTTAAAGTTCACTAAATAATGCATTACATCTGTTTGCTCTTCAGTAACAGCTGTGGTTGTTTCTGCTCATTCTGCAGGTAATATGTCTGACGACGACCTACTGTCCACCCGCCTCCCTCCGGACCGTCATTCCACCCTGCCACTCACAAACACACTAACACGGTCCCAACCCCACATACACACACACTCCCCAACACACTATCCCACCTACCCTAGACAGTGACACACACACACACACAGACACACACACACACACACACACACACAGGAGAAGAAGATGTGGACATTGACATAAAGACTGACACTTTCCCACATGCATGCAGGCACACAGTTCACTCTCTCCCCTCTTATGAGTTGCACTGCCCTCACAGGAGACAAGGTGGGTGAGACTTACACTGGCACTGTGCGGGGACGGGCAGAAACTAAAAAACTTGACTCTGCAAAAGACTGAAAGAAGATTGGGAATCCTCATATGACTGCATTTCCCCACAAGTCAACAGCAGTCAGGATAGTCTGATGTTTTTGCACACTCGGAGGCAACAAGTTGTCGACCTAAATTCAAACTTTTTTTCCACCTGTTATCACCTGTCGAAGGAGGGGAGGAAATGACACATTTTTGGTTCTTTTCCTTATGTTTTCATGAAGTGTGAATACGGTGGGACCAGAAAGGCTGGATGTGATGCTCCTGAAACAGCTTCTCACCTTCATAGTGACACAAGATTCAACCGTCTGACGTGGAATTAATGTCAATGAGGTTTGGTATGTTATGTTGAAACAGAGTATATGTGGGACTGCATGGTACCTTAATAGCGCCACACTTGTATGAAGGACACTTAGTGTATATCCACCACTGGATCAATGCCTTTGATTTCTGATGTTGTATTACAGTAACTGGATCTGTTCCCTGAGCTGAGGCTCCAAACCACTCTGACCTGTGAATCAAGCTGTGATATTTGAACTGACTCCTCTAACTAAAGTGAATATTAAGAAAGAGTTTCCTGAAATGTGTCCTCTGATACCGTCTTGTACACATCCTTCTGTAGCGCTGTACATGCACAATCTGTGACTCCCATCGAAGGTCTCAAAGTTACAGAGGGGCTTACAATGAAGAGGGCAACATTCACAGATTTGTAAAAGCCCAAACACATTTTTATTTAATTGAAATGAATCACTATTATTCAGTGACTTTTCATGATATAAACCCTTTTCCTGAGGGGTTTCTGTCTTACTATTCTCACCCAACACAATGTTACATTTTCACTTAACTAAAGGCATGCACAGAGTCCCAGAAGGGCAGGGTGGAAAAGGGCGTCTCCTCCCCACAAGGGTTAGGCTTTCCATCCGCCGTAATGTTTAATGTCCTCTAATATATTTGATCCCACAGGATACACCAGAGCAGCACTCGAGCCTATAACAGGAATCCTTGGGCTTACACAGAGGGGTTTTTTGAAACAACAATATGACAGATCACTTTGTTTGTTTGACTGAGGGGCACATATCCTAAGATGTGACCAAAGGAAGAAAAAAGGAATCATGGAAGTGTTGTAACCTGTAAGATAGTTGATGGTGTCAGAGTCTGCTACGAGGATTACTTCAGCTTCACATTTCTTTCGATCATTTTTTAAACATCTATTCAGTGAAGGTATAGTCTTTGGGTGTAAGTCCATCGCCAGGATAAGGGACATTAGCAACAGAGTGGGTTACTTTGTGCGTCTTTTTACAGGCCGGTCTAAAGGGCTAAATCCTTTTTAATACAACTTGTTGTCATTTTCAGAGTTTTGAGCATCGTTTCTAAAAGTGACTTTAACATTGTACTAAGTTGGATAATTAGATCTGCTGAACAAAGCAACATCACTCATAATAAGACACACACACAGTGCAGAACAAAGGGCGCTGGAAGTCAAACTTTTAAATGAGACGGCAGGGCGCGCAGGCTGAGAGATCAATTAACGCAGCCCTAATGTTAGCTAGCAGGATTGCAGACTCCACGCGGTGAAAACAGAAGGCACACAGCTGCAGATAAACAGCACATTGTGGACTCTGCTGGAAATTGTCACGCAGGAAGATAGTTTAAACCTCCTATCTCTCTGGGACACCCTCCAAAACAGACTGCATCTTATATAACTGTGCAACTTATTCTCCAGATTTTACAGTCTTATTATTAAAAGTTTCCGACTGCTATGGTGAACAGACAAAAAAAAACTAACACACATATTTATTTGTACTACTTCTACACATCCCAAAAAATGGGTAAATAAAAGTCAAAACAGATTTTTAAGCTGATGGTTTCAATTGTGCCTGATTTAAGGGCTAAAGAGGAAATGAGACAGATTTTTACTGCATAGACTAATCTAGCTCGAGTTGCAGCTCCGTCCTCGCTCACCTGTTCTGAACCTCCCAAAAAATGTTGCCACCAGCCTCATGTTCCACGCCTACTGTACTGGCTCAGCTTGAAGCATCATATTAAAACTAAATGGGACTTTGCACTTGGTTCTAGTTGTGAGTTAGCTATATTTTTGCGAGTTTGCCCGCTGAAAAAAAATTTGCCATTTCATCTCAGACTACAATCAGAAACCAATGTACTTCAGTCAAATCCAAATACTTTTGTTTTCTCATAAACCTGTCTGATCATGTAAATGCAAAGTGTTTGTGAAATTATTAAATAATATATTCAAAGCAGAATGAGAGACCCAAGTTGTAAGAAACAGAATTATCCCTCGGTCACAGGTGGGGTGCAGCATGTCAGCATTTTTAAAGGAAAGTCTTCCCATAGATGCAGTATTTAGCAACTTGGTTGCATCACAATCAGTGAAGCTGGTCTACATCAGAATCGTATATGAGTGAGATATATCTGTCTACATTTTGTTGTTGCACTCAAGCGTAAATTAATCTTTTTTTTTTGCTAATCTTCACATCGTAACCTTTTCCTCCTACCTATCCTTCTGCCCCTCACTGACCTGATCAATCCAAAGCTGTCATTGTGCCCATAGATAGAGGATGTCAAAGGTGGGGAAAAAACAGATGGCCCTGTATGCTTTCTATTAAACAGCATTGCAGGCTTCGCCTTACCTTCTGTTCCACTTCCTCTTACTGAGAGCTTTTCATTTTGTTGAGCTGGAGGAGTTAGGCCGGGTTCCCGGTACAAGCAAAGGTTGGATCATGTTATTCTCACCTGTGAGCTCATATGGGAGTTCTTCCTTTGTTTTTGTTTTTAATCTGTCATTGGGGATAAGACTGTCAGAGAGTCTTCATAAAGTTACCTTTGCAATGTGACGTCTGGGATCACCGACCACCCTTACACAAACCTAAAAGCCTTGTGCCTGGCTTGTGTCTGGATCTGATTAAGCTTGATTATTGCAGCCTGGAATTCTTGTACACCTTACTTTTATGGTTTTCTAAGTCGTTTTGACATGACAGGGCTAAGCATCTAGTGTTTTGTTTACATGATGTATGTTATGTGTTATATGTAGAAGTGCTGAGTCAACTGCCATACTGTGTATTTTAGATTTTCAGACCTCTTGTACATATTGCTATTTATTTCAAAATTAAATGTGCGAGTCTGTGTGTGTGTGTGTGTGTGCGTGTGTGTGTGTGTGTGTGTGTGTGTGTGTGCGTGTGTGCGTGTGTGCATGCATGCGTGTGTGTTAACCAAGGCATATTAACACGTGTTCCCATGAGAGGCAGTCACAATGATTTTGTATCTTGTAATGCTGATTAAGAGCCTGTGTACTTTTAGGGACTTATTTGCGCTGGCATCCCACCTCACTTTCAGAGCGCTTCTCACCGGTGCTTATTGTTGCTAGGTTACAAACGTTAGTAGTGGCCGTTAGGTCTGTTTTAAAGAGCTCTATGTGCTAAATATTTTTCCTTTATTTAAGGAAAGTCACTAAAAAGATCCTCCGCCATTGTTGTTAACAAAGCTGATTTCAGATGTCCCGCACCTTCTTGATTTATATTAATTGGTGAGGAAGAAGTGACATTGTTGAGCGCGGCGTTGTTCCAAAAGTTGAGCTGTTTAAATTATGAGCGTTACATAACGCTCATAATAACTACTGTACATCGGTTTTCGTATTGAAAATGGGTACTGCCAGTGTAAAAAACTGCCTGTGTGGACAGAGGTCCTTATCCTATATGATAGTCCATCCACACTTTGTCATCATTGTTTTCACATGTTAATCACCACCTGAATGAACAGCAACAAGAACACTCAATCATTTCTTTTACACTATCCACTCACACATGCTAATCCTTTAGGTCTTTGATAATCCCACATCATCCCTGTTCATCCCATAGACTGTAGAAAGAATGGACAGGGATCACCTTACCTCAGGTGAAGCCAAATAACTTACAGCTCCTCCTGCTGAAGGAACTTCTGGTGGCTGCAGCGCGTGCAGCAGAAACGGTTTGAGAAAACATAATGACACCCCAACACAACCTCGAGCGTCTGCTTAAAATGCACACAATTATCTGTTCTGCTGTGGGCTGTACCTGCCTAAGGGATTTGTTCAATTTTATTGGTACGTTAAATGTGTGTTTTTTAACATCAATGCAACGATTTCCAGATTGTCCCTCTGGTTGCAAAGCCAAAAAATGTCAGCGCTCGTTACGGGGATATTTTGGCTGTTTAATGGGAAGAGGCTGAGTTAGCTGTCCAGTTGTACAAACAGTCTATGGGTCATCCCTCTTGATGCGTCCGTTTTTGATTGATATATATATATATTTATATATTTATATATTAGGGCCTGATCGATATGGGATTTTGATTTTTGGGGCCTATGCCGATAGCAATATAGGAAAGAGAAAAAAAATCTGATGTCGATATATTGGCAGATGTCTGTCTTGTATCCATCATCAATCTGTAGAGATTCATAGATATAGATAAAGATCAAATGTTTCCACTGTGGAAAAGATGAAGACAAGATGGTCAGAGTGATAATGCTTGTTGTAATCTGTATAAGCACACTCTGCTGTTGACAGCCAGAAAGAGAAATGCTACTGAAATACAATGACGCTCAAATAAAATTATGTTTGACTGGTGTATAAATGTAGTCATATCAACGCATATCTGCGATAAAATTAGCCGATAGTGATAGTCACTTGATAAGCCAACATCGGCCAATATTATCGGCTGGCAGATTAATCGGTCGGGCTCTAAAATATATATTTATTTATCTGAACTTTTGACTAATTAATGAAAATGACCTGCTGATGGAGCTTGATGAAAAGTAAGATGATGACCAAAGTCATTATTGTTCCTCATCTTAGATCTATGAGTATGTGTAAAACACTTTCTGATAATCCAACCACTGATTTGTTACATTTTTAAATGCTGACTAAAGTATTTAACCAACCTGTCCACTTCAATGAGACTGAACTCCCTGATGATAAGTTTGAGTTCTCCTGATTTACTCAGATAAGTCTGACCTTCACTGGTGATGCAGCTTTATGAAACACCCCTCTGTGCACACACACAAAGTGACAAAACTGATGATGCAAAATCTGACTGATGGGAATGGCTCTGAAGAAGGACAGAAGATGACTGCACTGTTTTCCTCCAGCGTGGTTTGAAAACACCTGACGGTTATATGGAGTGTTTGTGATTGTAACATTTTCACACTGACAGTTTCCGCTCTCACCGATGACCTCCCCCTCAGCTTTGTAACCCACAAAGAAATGTTGTTTTCACACATTTACACTGTCTACACACCAAGTGCATGTTTTCTACAAAAATAAAGTCTGTTACTTACTCGACAGAGCTGCTCTCCTTGGGGATTTCATTTGAGTCAGACTTTTGTTAATGCTTTACCTTCTTATAAAAGTACAGTCAAGTGAAAAGTATCGTCCCTAAAGTCAAAGATAAAAACCATCACATCGTGTTTCAGTTGATTTAGTGGTTTTTTTTTAGTTTAAAGGGGCTATCTGTGGGATTTACTGACCTGTTGTGAATAAGAAATGAGCTCCCTCATCCTCATCAAAGTGTGTATGGCCCGATAAGCTGACGGAAAGCACAGAACTCCCTCTCTAGATATATGTTTATTTTGTCCATAATGGGTGTCTGTAGATGCATGAAAGAACAAAACAAGGGAGTTGATTCATCTTTTGAAGGGGTTGCAATGTGGTGAAAGGGTGAGTAGTTTTGACGCCAAGAATCTAAAAGACATGGATATGCCTTATGGTCAGTTTCAACAATTAAGACGCATATGACACAGCGGATGAGTTTGCAACAAAGCTATACCGAGATGGGCAATCACAATGAAACATTCAGAAGAAAAGACTTGCTCAAAATGAAGAATGAAATCACACCAGTGTCAAAATTGCTCTGTACAACATCAGGGAGGTCAGACTCGACCTGTCAGAGCATCCTGCACAGCTCCTGGTACATGCTCATATCACGCATTGACTACTGCAACTCTTAACTGACAGGTCTACCACAACATGCACTCTCAAACCTCTGCAGGTGATTCAGCATGACTGGTCTTTAAACTAACCAACACAGCACATGTCACTCTGATGTTCATATCCCTCCACGCTGCTGCTCGCTTACAAAACAGCATCAACAATGTCTTCTTCTTACCTGAACTCCCTCATCAATGTGTGTACACTCCCTACGGCCAACTACGCTCTGTCAATGAAAGGCGTCTACTCCTACCTTCACACCATCACCTTAAGCCTCCAGCTAGACTCTTCTCCTCTGTAATACACCCGGTGGTGGAATTAATTACCAAACTCCCTTCAATCCACGGAGTCCTTTTCATCCTTTGAGAAAAAGCCAAAGACAGCTCTTCCATTAATAACTACGCACCAAATGACATTGATGCTACTGATGATATTCTAATGATGATGATATTGATGAAGATGATTATGATATTAAGATTGATGTTGATTATATATTCATCATAAGCTGTCATTGATGATATTTAGGGAAGAACAATAAGAAGATTGAAAGACGGGGTTGCAGAACACAAAGAACGAGGATTATGCTTTGGCACAGAGACTGAACAAGCAACCCGGAAATAAATAATTCAATAATTCAAAAATTCTTTGTTTGGAAGGAAAAGGAAATCAGAGGAAGTGAACGCTTTTAAAGACTGCTCCCACGTGAGACTGGTGGACTTGAACTTGTATAGAGCTTTTACACCACAGGTCACACCTTCGCCTTCACACCCTGATGGCAGAGGCTGCTATGTATGTATGAGGTTAAGTGTCTTGCCCAAAGACACTTCGGACATGTGGCTGCAGGAACTGGGAATCGAACCTCGACCTTTCGCTTGAGAGACTCCCAGATCCCCTGACTGGATCTGGATTGTTCATCTGAAAGTAACATAATGTCCTGGACTCAAAGATGAGATTGATTGTACTCTGTTTCTGTGAAGTACTGTAAATAATGTCATTGTGACACTTCAGTCTATCTTTTCTCTAGTGACCTTTCAGGAACAATGAGGACAGTTTGAACATAGTGACATTTAGTGGTGAAATGTTTGGTGTCAATGCCGTCTCTTCAGCCCAAATACAACTTGAGGTATAATGAAAACATACATACATAGCTTTTTTTTCATTTCATTTATAAGTATTGAAAATATTCTTGGTTTTTATTATGACCAATCAAGTCCAAATGTGTTCTGAAATGTGTAAATTCTCTGCTTTCATATTAATAAAATTGTAACATCCTGCTCAAAATGCAACCAATCTCTAGAAAGTTTAGATATCCATAATTAACCAATATTCAACAAATGTGTTTTGAATCTTAACTTAAAACTCAACTATCTAAGATGCAGCTTCTTACTGTTGATGAAGAAGGTCATACTCAGTACAGTACGAGCTTCTGACACACAGAGACTGAGATTATCATGTAAAGATGAGGAAAGAAAGGTGAGTCATTGCTATATAAATGTGTTTAATCATATCATTTTTTTATTTTTTTTTATATATCTTACCTAACTGTTTTTGTAATTCATCACATGAGCATAATGCAAATTGTTGTACTCGCACGGTGAGTGATGCAATTCATACATCCTCCTGTAGGGGGCTGTAATGTGCTCCGAAATGTAGAAGGAGACAACTCGGAGAGAATGAGAAGAAGAAGAAGAAGAAGAGGGAGGGGAGCACACTGTACTTCAGCAGTCCAGTCAAGCCGAGGAAAGTCCTGTCATACTTTTAATAACAACTAATATAACTTTATCTGCTGTGTTTAGCTGCAGCTTGTTGTCACTGTCCGCTCGGTTTGTTCACGAAACGCTCTCATTGTACCAAAGTCAAGAACATGGGACGGAAGGTGACTCTTGCTACCTGCTCGTTAAATCAATGGGCTCTGGACTTTGAAGGGAACTCAGAGAGAATACTAAAGAGTAAGTCCTGCTGCAACACTGGAGTATTTATTCTGCTATTTCAGCTCGATTCTGCAGGTTACTTAGAAAGAATCTGCCTGCTGCAAGAGATTAAATAGAGTTCAGCCGATGACAACAAAATAACACGATGGACTTGAAGTGTGGAGGAACATGCATTCCCTTTAAGTATGAGCATTATGTGACATTTCAAATCCGTCTTGCTCTTATGCTTTTAGAAAAAACTATAAATCCCCCAAATATGACTGGACCTGATGCAATTCAAATACAAAACAACTGGAGTGCAAAACAAGTTGCATTAGTTAGGATAAATAAATCAGGAGACTTTCTGCAATAGAATAGAATAGAATAGATGTTTATTGCCATTTGCACAGGTACAGGTCAGTACAGGTACATTGGAATTTGTGTGCGTTTCTCCCTGAGTCAGCTCCTACAAAAAAAGTTAAAATTAATATATAAGATAGAATAGCATTGTAAGAAAAAAAGAGTAGAAAAGTACAAATAAAATTAAAAATAAGTTGTAGTAAGAGCTAAGTAAATTAAAATAAACTGTACAGAAGCTATACACTGTATTAAAGCACATATATAATACAAAAAAGAACAAAGGGAAACACTGTACAATGAAATGAAAATATAAATATGTTTTCGTGTCTCTAAGAAAAATCGAATTTTACTGATTAAGTTTCACATTGAACAAAAATGATTTGCTTGAATTGTTTTTGCAGCCTTCGCATTTATTTCATTCTGTGACATTTTTTTAAATTTAGTGAAGACATATTGCTCAATTGGAAACAATGAGGCATAAAAAAGCTGATCTGTGAAGTGTTAAAAACAAACAAATAGCATAAAAACCATAGAAATAAAGCTTAAGGTGTGCCTCATCATCACTACCTTTGAATAATATAAAAGGGGGCTAAAGAATCCAATATCCATATCCACAGTCTGCTGTCTTTTGAGACATGCTACACACACATTGGCTGACATACACACACGTGCACAGACAGGATCTTATGAGCATGCATTTGTGGAGAGATGTCAGAGTGAGGGGCTGCAAATGAAAGAGCGACTGAGCAGTTGTGTGGTCAGTGATCTGCTCGAGGGAACATCAGCATTGCTCAGGAAGTGAACTGGCACCTCTACAACAACCAAACCATTTTCCAGACTTGGTCTGTGCAGACTGAGCCCCTGCCGCCCATCGTCACAGTTTGCTGCCTGTAGATTCCTGTAGAGTTTGGTCTGCAGAGAATCCAAACATGGAGTGTTTACTTTCAGTATCTTCAAGACTCTCAGTTCAACAGTTCACTCCCTCCCTCACTTTGAATGTCTGAGAGCTTGTTGAATAGCGTAGCTTTCAGTCCTTTAAGTGCTTCAATCAAAACGTTTTAAAGGTCACATATGCAAAATACATTTTTCCAATATTATGTGTCCCCAGTCTGTCTGCAAACCCCCCAATTATAAGAAAGTCCATCTTCTCTATTTTTTTTCATGCGCCACTTATCAGAAAATGTGTGCTCAAACAGGCCGTTTGGAGATTTTCCCTTCATGACATCACAAAGGGCAGTAACCCCTCCCCCAGGTGGGTGACACTCCCACAGCTAGGTGTTTGTTCGGCCCTCTGAGTCTGCCTTCTCACCGTAAACAATAGGACATGGAGCGAGAAAGCTTGAGGCACATCCCCTTCCAGAGAGGGGGCGTGGTCAGGCACCGCTCATTTACATATTTAAAGGTACAGACACAGAAACAGCCTGTTCTGATCAGGGCTGAAATAGAGGGGTTTATAGACATGATCAAATACAGGATCAGTGGATTTAGACTTGTTTAAAGTGGTTGTAAAGGAGTATATTATGTGATCTTTAAGGTCCTGAATTAACTTTTATTTATTTATTTATTGTTTTTATTTTTTACAGGTATTGAGCTCGCTAAGGCTCAGGGGGCCAAATACAGGCTGGGCCCGGAGCTGGAGATATGGTATGTAGGAAATAGCACTCAATCATTTCCAAGAAATTTCACAGGTTCCAAAATTCCACACATATTTTCTAGATTTCAGATAACAAAAATGTATATTGGCAAAATTGTCTTGGTCCAAAATATAATGTTTAGAACTTGTAAACTAATCCAAAAATCATGCTTTGCTTTACAGAGGTTTTAAAAGCTGCTTGCACTGCCAGAGATGTCAGGTTCAATTTAACTTCCCTCAGCCTTCCTCTCTTGTCTAACACGTGTCATTTCTTTCAGCGGGTATGGCTGTGCAGACCACTTCTATGAATCAGACACGTTGCTCCACTGCTTTCAGGTTCTTAAGAAGCTTCTGGAGTCTCCCATCACCCAGGACATCATCTGTGACGTGGGCATGTGGGTATCACCTTCAAACAGTGAGACCAATTGAAATGTGGTCGTCAGTATAGCAGCGCTGAGCCACATGTTATATGAACATTTGAAGTTCTTTCATAGCCAAAGGCATCAGCTGCACTGCAAACTAGCTGTGCATAGAGGGTTGGAAACTGCACGGCTGCCAGTTAAAGTCCTGAATATGGACCTAAGTATGCATGGATAAAAACTCAATTGAATAATTGAATATTTGCTGAATTTAATCGGAGTTTAAAGTTATAGGACATGCATGTTTTTACACTAACAGTCTGACCTTCTTGTGTAGCCTGAAGTCCGGTCTGGTGTCACATTTGACAAAGTGTTTTTGATTCTGTTTCAGGCCCATCATGCATCACAACGTGCGCTACAACTGTCGGGTCCTGTTCCTCAACAAGTACGTCAGCTCACCACTCCTGTCTTATTGCTGTCTTTATATGTCTGTGGTTTGAACATTTTAGAATATTTCTCTTGGAGCAGCAGACCGTGTGTCCCTGCAGATGAAAATAGTCTGTTTGTACATTTTTTTTGTATTTTCTTTCGTCCTGCAGAAAGATCCTTCTGATCAGACCTAAAATGATGATGGCAAACCACGGGAACTACAGAGAGCTGCGCTGGTTCTCACCTTGGAACCAGTTAAGGTTGGTCATTACTCAGAAGTCCACAACAAACTGCAAAATCAAAAGCTGAAAAGCTCAGTCTTCAGCTACCTCTTTATCTCAAGGTTTGGTTTACTGCTGATGCTGCACCATTCTGTCTTTAAACGTTCAATTCATTTACCATTCGTAGTAAAAGGACCTAGATACTAGAAACCATATTCATTATTGACATGTTAAAAACATAAGAATATGGCTATAATAGAGTGTTTGGTTGTTGTTTATGTAAAGTCTTTCCATATGTATGCTCTGTAAAGATAATCCCTGGGAGTGTTTTCTGCAGGGTCAAGAATATGCAAGTTTGTTTACCTCGATATGATTCATTTAAACTTTAAGAAACAACATGGTTGGCAGTAAAAGTGCTCGTGTTTCTGCTCTTTACTTTAAGGAACGTGGAGGAGTACTTCCTGCCCAGAATGATCCAGGAGGTAACAGGCCAGGTAAAAAGTAAACACTGTCATCATCTGTAGTTTTCTGGACTTTTCTGTGTCTGTGTTTTTAACCTCCTCTGTGTTTGTTGTTTATCAGGATACAGTCCCTTTCGGTGACTGTGTGTTATCCACAAAGGACACCTGCATCGGCACTGAGTTATGTGAAGAACTCTGGAACCCCAGGAGGTAGAGCCAAAGTGGGTTTTAAAGGTTGTTTGTGTAGGCAGTCCTAACTCATGATTACTAAATGTTTTCTCTGATTTGATCAGTCCTCATATTCAGATGGGTCTGGATGGGGTTGAAATCTTCACTAATTCATCTGCAAGCCACCACGAGCTCCGCAAGGCCGACCAAAGAGTCAACCTGGTCAAGTCAGCCACCACCAAGGTAATCTTGAAGCAGGGTCATAAAACATGTGCTCCACTTTAAATGTGATTCTGCTTTGTACAAGACCATCCATCCATCCATCCATCCATCCATCCATTCATCCATTCATCCATCCATCCATTCATCCATCCATCCATCCATCCATCCATCCATCCATCCATCCATTCATCCATTCATTCATCCATCCATCCATCCATCCATCCATCCATCCATCCATCCATTCATCAATCCATCCATCCATTCATCCATTCATCAATCCATCCATCAATCCATCCATCCATTCATCCATTCATCCATCCATTCATCCATCCATCAATCCATCCATCAATCCATCCATCCATTCATCCATCCATTCATCAATCCATCCATCAATCCATCCATCCATTCATCCATCCATCCATTCATCAATCCATCCATCCATCCATCCATTCATCCATCCATCCATCCATTCATCCATCCATCCATCCATCCATCCATTCATCCATCCATCCATCCATCCATCCATCCATCCATTCATCAATCCATCCATCCATCCATCCATCCATCCATCCATCCATTCATCCATCCATCAATCCATCCATCCATTCATCAATCCATCCATCCATTCATCCATCCATCAATCCATCCATCAATCCATCCATCCATTCATCCATCCATTCATCAATCCATCCATCCATCCATCCATCCATTCATCCATCCATTCATCCATTCATCCATCCATCCATCCATTCATCCATTCATCCATCCATTCATCCATCCATCCATCCATCCATTCATCATTCCATCCATCCATTCATCATTCATCAATCCATCCATCCATTCATCTGTACATCCATCCATCCATCAATCCATCCCTCAATCAATCAATCCATCCATCCATCCATCCATCAATCCATCCATCCATCCATCCATCCATCATCCATCCATCCATCCATCAATCCATCCATCCATTCATCAACCCATCCATCCATCCATCCATCAATCCATCCATCCATCCATCCATCCATCATCCATCCATCCATCAATCAATCCATCCATCCATTCATCAACCCATCCATCCATCCATCCATCAATCCATCCATCCATTCATCAACCCATCCATCCATCCATCCATCCATCATCCATCCATCCATCAATCCATCCCTCAATCAATCAATCCATCCCTCCATCCATCCATCAATCCATCCATCCATCCATCCATCCATCAATCAATTCATCCATCCATCCATCCATCCATCCATTCATCAATCCATTCATCAATCCATCAATCCATCCATCCATCCATCCATCCATCCACCATAGGGCGGCTGTGGATCAGTTGGTGGAGTCGGTCATCTCTCAACTGGAAGGTCGGGGGTTCGATCCCCAGCTCCTGCAGCGACATGTCCGATGTGTCCTTGGGCAAGACACTTAACCCCAAGTTGCTCCTGCTGCTTTGTCGGTGGCGTATGAATGTGTGTACATAGAAACCTCTACCATCAGTGTGTGAATGTGTAGGTGTGACCTGCGGTGTCAAAGTGCTTTGAGTAGTCAGAGGACTAGAAAATAACTATACAAGCTCAAGTGTCTTGCCCAAGGATACATCAGACATGTTGCAGAATCTGGGAATCGAACCCCTTCCAACCTCCCGGTTGAGAGACGACTGGCTCTACCAACTGAGTAGTGCTCTTTTCTTTTTATTCTTACATGTCCTGCAGCACTTTGCACTAGCTGAAAGGTCTTTAGAGACTTTCTAGCGCAGCCTAATAAAAGAAAATTGCAGTAATCCAACATGCATGGACTAGTTTTTTTTCTGCATCGTTTTAAAACAAGATGTCTGCAGTGTTACGCAGGTGAAACAAAGTCTGACCCTGTAGATCACTAAAACATGCCTGGAGTAGAATACACAGGTATTTATAAAAAATAAAAATAAAAAAAAGCCCATTACGATTGAAATCATTTATTCCAACAAGAACCTAATCAAGACATGTATGTATATGTGTTTATACAGACACTGCAGAGCAGAGACCACCAGAGGGCAGTGTTGTACTACAAGTAGGGCACATGATGCCTCCATAGCAGTCTATGTTTGTGTTGTTTTTTCTGCAGTAGTCTGAATGAAAGTGTTTGGATTGTTTTGTTCCAGAGTGGAGGTATCTACCTGTATGCCAATCAGAGGGGCTGTGATGGAGACCGTGTTTACTACGACGGCTGTGCCTTGGTGGCCATCAACGGAGACATCGTGGCACAGGGAGCACAGTTCTCCCTAAACGATGTGGTCAGTATGGAAACATTAAAGGGCAAATGCAAATAGGATCCCTTTTTGTTAAAACAACAAAAACAAACGAGGAATGTAAAAAACAAAATATTTTACAGGTTTGGATCAGAGAAGAGAGTATGGGAGAATGTTTCCAGACTAATGCACTTATTATGTTGTTTTTGTAATTACACATATACATAGCATCTCATATATGCTAATGTGAAGCCTTTTTGAATTTATAATCATTCTGTCTTTTCTTTGCGACTGAATTCATGTTGTCTTCATCAACGGATTGAAAAAAGGCTTCACATAGAATAAAACGTTTTTTTTTTGGCTCAAAACTAAACTGAACACTAAATGGAACAATAATTGACTATGTTCAGGGAAAATAATAAGAGTGTAGGGTGCATCAGTTAGTCTACTTCCTGTTTAAACGGCACTGTTTGACAGAGGAACAGAGACGTCTGGACTGAACGGCTGCGGTGAGAACACAAAAGTTTCCAAAGCTTTATAGACATACGTCATATTGTAACATACTGAACATGTTTACAGAAGGATTTTAATTTGTTGCCATAATAGACATTCAGATTTTTGTACTCTGATGTCAAATATGGTCTGAAATACTTACAGAGAAGGCTCCATTGCTGAGTCATGAAAAGTTGGGAATTTGTAAATTGAAAATATGGACAAAGCGTGCATACCTGATAGATGTGTAATTGTGTGTGTGTGCGTGTGTGTGTGTGTGTGTGTGTGTGTGTGACTTTCTTGTAGGAGGTGATCACAGCCACTCTTGACCTTGAGGATGTGCGTAGCTACAGAGGAGAAATTTGCCAGCCCAACATGGTGAGGCAGCATCAACTTCCTTAGTTTTGCTTCATGAATTTGATGCAGAAGAGACTCTAAGCGGTGTTTAAAAATGTATCAGAATGGAGAACCAGACATGAAATTCAGGTGAAGCATTTCATTTGGAAACCTGACGGTTGTTGCTGCTTCCTGTTTGTATGTGAAGTCAGCACAATGCAGTGTCAGGTTTACTACAGCTTTTTGTAACCTTACATATGTATCGGATCGGAACTGAAGAAAAATGGATCGGTGCGTCTCTACTTTTAAATTTATCACGGCATTGACCAAAAAAAAAAGGGAATATTTTATATAAACTTAACTTAAGGTGAGTTTTAGCTTTGACTGCAGTTGACTGTGAATACTGTAAGTCCTGACAAGCTATTAACAAAAAAAACATTGAGCTAACTAAAGTCCAGATTCCTTTCTGAGGGGTTTTGTGTGGACTTCACAGAGGTGTGTTTTATCTCTCTCTCTCTCTCTCTCTCTCTCTCTCTCTCTCTCTCTCTCTCTCTCTCTCTCTCTCTCTCTCTCTCTCTCTCTCTCTCTCTCTCTCTCTCTCTGCTGCAGGAAAGTGAACACAAACTCTGCCACAGGGTGAAAGTGGACTTCTCTCTCTCCACTGTTGATGATATCTACCTCCCCACTCACCAGCCTATCACATGGCAGTTTCATACAGCAGAGGAAGAGATCAGGTATACATACATTTCATTTGGTACATAAGCATGAATGAATTATTGTCATTATTATAAAGCACTTCTCACATGTGCTGCTCAGTTTAGGGCCGGCCTGCTGGCTGTGGGACTACCTGAGGAGGAGTGGACAGGTGAGGAGGAACAATTATGTCAGACTCTTTTGTCAGCATAACCAAAGTCAACCATCTTTGTTTTAAGCTTTTTTTTTTTTTTTACTATTTTCATTGTAAAACTGAAAACTAATGAGGAAAAACTTACATGGCAATAAATCTGTTTCTGACTTTCCTCTGAATTTAGTGCTCTGATACGGTTTGTATTTGTTTGTGTTTTTTCTTTTTAAATTATGATATTAAAAGCTAATATGAAGAATGAATCGATTTTTGACTTTTTTTTTTTTTTAAACTAAAAATAATATTTCTGGTTTGTGTCCCAGGCTGGCTTTCTGCTGCCTCTGAGCGGAGGAGTGGACAGCTCGTCCACTGCCTGCATCGTCCACTCGATGTGTGTGCTGCTCTGCCAGGCGGTAGAAGACGGCAGTGAGTATGAGTCACTCTGCTGTAACTCAGATGCATGAACACGGATCAGCCAGAACATTATGAGCACTGACAGGTGAAGTGAATCACAGTGGATATGTCTTCACGATAGCGCCTGTCAGTGGTTTGGATAAGTTAGGCAGGAAGTGAACATTTTATACTCAACGTTAATGTGTTGGAATGATGAGAAATGTGCGAGGGTCAGAATGTGAGTGACTTTAACAAAAGGTAAGATTTTGGAGGCTTAGACCGCTGTGTCAGATCTCCAGAACCTGCAGCTCTTGTGGGCTGTTTCCAGTCCGTACAGCGACAGGGTCATCCCATTCTGTTTTTATGAACATTTTTGTCCCAACAAACTATTGAATTTTTTTAGCATTTTTATTGTTTTGTTCAAATTCCAATAATATATAAACTTACAGTGAGGGAGCACTTCAGCTTGTTTGGCCGTGACCGGTGACTTGCCGGCCCATACTCACACTCACAACCCTTATTATGCCATGCCCAAAGCAACACTAGCACTACACATACACACACATACACACACACACACACACACACACACACACACACACACACACACACACACACACACACACACACACACACACACACACACACACACACACACACACACACACACAAGCTAACATGTTGGCAGTGTGGATTTGAGGTGCCCATCAGCAGACTTGAGTAAGCCTTGACAAACTGGAGAATAAACAAAGCTCCTCTTGCCTGATCAGAATCCAAAAAAAACTTTATTAATCTTAACAAAACAGAAATCTGTTAACAATAAATGTTTCGTCTCTCTCTCTCTCTCTCTCTCTCTCTCTCTCTCTCTCTCTCTCTCTCTCTCTCTCTCTCAGACATCCAGGCACTGGAGGATGTCCAGAGTGGTAGGCGATGACTCCTACTCTCCTCAGCACCCGAGGGAGCTGTGTGGTCACATCTTCACCACCTGCTACATGGCGAGCGAGAACTCTTCCCGGGAGACCTGCAGCAGGGCCAAAGACCTGGCCAATCAGATTGGCAGGTAGGAGTCCTATTTAAGGGAGGTCATTTAGACTGCAACAAGCCGTTCAATCTTGACTCCACGGTTCAATTTGCGCTTGTTAAATTGTGGTTATATGGTTTTACCTTCCTTAATCCCTGAAAGCCTTAAACTACTAAAATAAAAATAAAACTGAACTGAACCAAAAACCATGATAGGTACGTTTCAACCGCGGGATGACTGTATTGTTGCATCTCTCGTGGTCATACATGCTGTGACACGAGGCTTAGAGCACTATTTACTGTACAGTTACATAATTTTGACACCAAAATGTTTACTGAACTTACGGCTACAGTCGAGCCAGCAGGAGGCCTAGTTACATAATTAACCTACACACAATATTCCCACTGTCTACTTTACTTGATACAAATATCAAACATGAAATACAATGAATGCTGAACATCTGTTTGCTTTCTTCTGCTCTGTTTGTTGTCTGAGTAAATTATTGTTTTCCTTTGAGTAACTCCTAGAAAGATGTTTGCATCTCTTGTCATTTATTCGTTTATTTGCAGCACACACATGAATATTAACATAGACATGGCAGTGAAAGGAATTCTGGGTATCTTCTCGGTGGTGACTGCGAGGTTGCCTCAGTTTCGCGCCAACGGAGGAAGCCACAGAGAAAACCTCGCTCTGCAGAATGTACAGGTCAGACACACTTTCTCTATAAACATCACCAGATTCAGTTTGTTCTCATGACAGCTTCTTTCACACTTCTCTATTTATTCTCTTTCTGTCTTTCTTTATATTTCCTGTTTGTTTTTTTCTGTTATTGAACTTCAGTTAGTCCACAAATGTATAGTGACGGTTAAACCAGAGTTTTCACACTGATGCTTCAGCAGATACAATGAAAAAGAAAAGTGCTGCAGAAACTGTTTATTAACTTTGTGTGTGTGTGTGTGTGTGTGTGTGTGTGTGTGTGTGTGTGTGTGTGTGTGTGTGTGTGTGTGTGTGTGTGTGTGTGTGTGTGTGTGTGTGTGTGTGTGTGTGTGTGTGTGTGTGTGTGTGTGTGTGTGTGTGTGTGTGTGTGTGTGTGTGTGTTCCAGGCCCGGGTCAGGATGGTCCTGGCCTACCTGTTTGCCCAGCTGAGTCTGTGGGCCCGGGGGAAGCCCGGTGGACTGCTGGTGCTGGGCTCAGCCAACGTAGACGAGAGGTGAAACGATTACCTCACTTACTGTTTGTTCTCTATAGTTCATATTTCATTCTTTTAAAATAAAATCTAGCAGCTTTCACTAATAAAGCGTTGCAGCCTCAATAAGTCTGAAAGCCCAGTTTGAGTTCAGACTCTTAGACTGATGGTGTCAGTTATTTGAAAATCTTGCTGCGTTGTGTTTTTGGAGTTGAAAAACAGAAATCCTTTGACTGTCAGTCAGGCGCTTTGGCAACTATGGACAGTCTACTTCACAATCTGACTGCTGGTACTGTTAGTGTCCACAGAAAAACAACAACAATCATTAAGTTAAACAAGCAAAGCAGACTAAATGGACTGCTGTACATTTACATTTTTATTTTTTTATTTAATTTTACGGAGCCAAATTTGGAAAGTTAAATCTTGTTTTTCTTTACTCGACTAATGTTTGTGTGTTTCCAAACTGCATTAAACAACTTTCTCTGCTCAGTCTGACGGGATATTTCACAAAGTACGACTGCTCCAGTGCTGACATCAACCCGATAGGAGGCATCAGTAAGACAGACCTGAAGAGCTTCCTGCTTTACTGTGTGGAGCAGTTCCAGCTCAGCGCTCTGAGGGGGTAAGGTCAACTTACAGAGTGTTGGGTCGCCTCGGCTAAAAGGCATGCTAGCGTTAAGGGAAAAAAACAAACTGATGTGTTTCCCTGCAGCATCCTGGCTGCTCCACCTACAGCTGAACTGGAGCCGCTGACAGACGGACAAGTGTCCCAAACAGATGAGGTAGGAACTGAAAAGAATCAAACAGTCACGTCACATGAAGGGAATTTAGTGAACACATTTCACACCACAAGATTCTCGCTCCATATTCTTTGCTTCATATAAAAGTGTATGTTTCAATAATACACATTATGAAGACCACTTCCTGTAGCAGCATCCATGTTTTAAAACCTGTCTGAGACACTGTTGTCACCTCACTTCTGGCATTAACTAGGGCCTGACCAATATGGGATTTTTGGGATATTGATTTTTTGGGCCTAAGCCGATACTGATTTAAAAAAAATTAAAATAAATTCTGATCCCGATGTATTTGCAGATATATTTCTTATATCTATATTCAATCTGTAAACATTGATAGATATGGATAGAGATAAATACATTGCTCTCTCAAATGCAGTTATCAAACACTTTTGGAAAAGATATATAATATGGACAAGATGGTCAGAGTGTTAATGCTTGTTGTAATTTTTATTTTTTATTTTGTATTTTAAATGTATAGCACACTATAGCACAGAAAGAGAAATGCTACTGTAATGCAATGATACTCAAATAAAACGATATTTGACTTGTGAATAAATCTACTAATATCAGCGCATAGCTTCGATAAAATTAGCCGATACTGATAGTCACTTGATATGCTTTTATCGGCCAGGATTATCGGCTGCACGATTAATCGGTCGGGCTCTAGAATTAACAATAACTAGCTTTGCAGTGAGGTTGCAAGAGGTTTGATTTTTAATGACAAGGTGATAAATCACAACCTATTTATCTGATTTACTACTCTTCGAGCCTGAGCAGCCTTTCAGATGGTGATTATTATTGTGCATTCCTATTGGCTTATTCTTATTAGAGCTCCTAGCAACAGATGTTATTTACCTGCCAATGTCACAACAGTCGTCTTCCAGAAGCTCGAAGGTTTTGTGATCTGAGAACACAGGTTTACTTAAGACTTGTGGCTGATGCATTTTAATATCATCTTCATTTCTCCTTCAATAATCTTCACACGATCTCTAACCACCATCACACCTCCCTCCTCAGGCCGACATGGGGATGACTTATTCTGAGTTATCTGTGATTGGACGACTGAGGAAGATTTCCAAGTGCGGCCCCTTCAGTATGTTCTGTAAACTCATTCACATGTGGAAGGATGCGCTCTCGCCCATGGAGGTCAGTTTCAGTGTCGTGTTTTTCTGGAGATGTATCGTGCTGCCTATTTTCAGATAAACCTCAGCAACAGAAAGATGAAGACCTGAAACTTTAGGGAACAATATTTGTATTTCATTTCAAACCTTCATTTATTCTCGAAAGGACACCGATGTTTCCCTCATTTCAAATGAGGTCGAGATTACAAGCACAGTAAAACCCAACAGACACCATTTCCATTAAAAGCAGTTACAATTTGGAACAAAGAAATCAAATTCCTAAACTCTGGAAGAGAGGGAAGAACTCTGATCCTTAGAGTTTGTTGTGTTTGGGTCATCAAAAGAAAATGCTGATTTACAGAGTTCATTAAAAGCTCGAGAGACTTTAAGAACGAGCCACTCAGAAGAACGGGTCATGTCTGCGCTCAAATCCACTCCAACAGGTCTGTGATGTAAGGTGGAAGTTTTCCAATAACAGCCATGAAAATATATAAAAACCAATGTTTGTTGCGCCTCCCTTCAAGAGAAGGCCAACCGACCTTCTCCTACAGGTCACAGTGATGAGGGCCAAATGTGGATGCATAAGCTCTTTAAGAGCAGGGGGGGATTCTTTTACAGATCAATATTAAAAATATTTGACATTTATTTGGGGTACTTGCATCAATCAATAATTTTTTTTTATCTCGAGACACTTTAGAAATGAACAGGTGAAAGACCTTAGCCGTTGTTATATTACAAAGACCCAACGTAAATCCATCATGAGCACTTTGTGCATTTGTCAAAGTTACAGTGGCAACATAAAACTTCATTTTTAAGAGAAATCTTGTGCAACATCAGACTCGTGATAAACAACCATCTGAAGACACTGCGGCGGGCTTGAAAATTGGGATTTTGGGGAGATAGGATGTAAGATGCAGGATGAAGGATAGAGACAAACGGGGGTAGGGGTGGTTCCAGACAGGCCGTCTGCCAACGACCCCCCAGGAACTTGCGAGACATGAGAGCTCAGGAGCTTGATCCTGGTCGTCTACATGAGTTGATCTAATCTGGTTATATCATCTGTGGATGCACAATATGTAATACACGATATATTGTTGGTCTGTAGTGTCAAAAACATTCAGAATTTTTATTTTGCACAGTTATGAATTCTGTGCATTTCACTGTTCAACAGACTTGAACCAGAAAGTAACGTTGTCCGTTCTTCTTTCCCCAGGTGGCCCAGAAAGTGAAGCACTTCTTCAGGATGTACTCGGTGAACCGCCACAAGATGACCACGGTGACACCGTCCTACCACGCCGAGAGCTACAGTCCTGATGACAACCGCTTTGACCTGCGACCTTTCCTCTATAACACACGCTGGACCTGGCAGTTCAGGAGCATCGATGACCAGGTAAGAGAAAAAAAGTGGTAATGTGTAACAAGAATAGAAACACAAGGGGATTTTTTGTCTAAATGTCAAAAACTGTCTTAAAGAAGATTCTTTTCTCTTTCCCACAGGTGTCCCAGATGGCAGCAAATAAACCCTAAGAGCCCTGAGGTCTTCATCCTCTAATGAACAACAATCACGATGGATCCGATAATATGTGTTGATGCTGTACATATCTCAGAAACGCTAAACACTGTAACAATCATGAATGCACCGGGCCCAGCAGGGGTCAGAAGCATTTTTCTGGTGCTGTAATGACGTTTGAATCTACCTCTGACTTTCTTACTTTTGTTATAACAGTTGCTGTCATTAACCTAAGAAAAGTCATTTTACAGCTTCTTTGTGTAACTTTCAGGTTTTTTTTGGTCACCTTTGGGCCCCCCAAATCTCTATCCTGTTCATGTGTTAGTAGAGTATCTTACGAAAAAAATCTCCCCCTGCTTTGTTTAAACACTTTAATGTAGTTCGAAGCGGTTCCTGCAGCATGCTTTTAAAAGCGAGACTGTATGTCTGCAGCCTGGCTCCTCTCGTCTGTGCGCTCTCGTCTGTGCGCTCTCGTCTGGATGCCTGAAGCCGAGCCCCCTGAGCTTCTAATTTTCAACATAAAGCTCCGGAAATAAAAATATCTGTAGTGTACATGTGATATATTACAAACATACTAAGTGTTTATACATTCAAGACTAAATAAAAACAAAGCAATTTCGCCTTTCTATATGTATATGTGTTTTTTTTTAGTCATATATAAACACACAGCTCAGTCAGCAGCGTCGGTTCAGCTGTTGATAAAAAGCGGCGTTCTAACTCTCCCCTCTGCGTGACTCATTTGAACGTCTTTTCATTCACACATTCATTTGGGCTTCTTGTAAACCCTCGGGCGCGTGACTCCATCTTCTTCACCGTCTTCTATTGGCGCGGTGGTAATGTTTGAATTAATCATAGACTGTAAATATGAATTAATGCGCAAGTTCGTAAACTTCTTCTTGACCCAGCGCACTTGCCGTTGTAAATTTCTAGAGGAGCGTGGCGCCAGAGCACATGAGACGAGAGAGCGCCAGGATGCAGCCATACCCGACTCGTTAAAGGAGCGATATGTAACTCTGACCCCTAGTGTTTAAAATGGGTACTACAGCCAAAATTCTAAACATCATAGAGAGCTGCCCCCCCCCCCCCCCCCCCTCCTCTCTAGAGTGGATGCTCACACAGGTCACCATGTGGTGGACTCTGAAGCTTCAGTGTTTATCCAGCTCTGCATGGGTCTGTAAACCTTTCTGTGTTCTAACCTCTCTCCATTTTTCAAAAGCATCTCCAATATTGATCCTAGTTTGAGCACGTTTCTGCTCGTGGAGCTTATTAGAAACATGCAGAGACTTTGTCTGATGATATAGTGAGGTCATTGTTTTATTTAATTCAGTTAACATCTTACATATTTATCCTTTGATGAATCTGTCTACCCCCCCGGCAGCAGTTTAAGGCATTAAATATAATGATGAAGATATACAGTAGTCAGTCTGGTTGATTAGTCTCATTTGTGTTAGTAGGTTATAAAGAGGCATCAACATGAATGTCAGTGTGTTTCAGAACCACCTTAAAAACTGCTCACAGGAGCTTTAAGAGTTTCCCCATTTAAAATGCATTAAAGGAGCTTTTTACTGTTCAATACATGTCATGTTCAACCACAATGTAAGATACTGTGTCTGTCATTTCTCTTACAAAATAAATATAATCTAATAATTAACCTCTTATCTGAGGCTGATCCTCAATTACCACGAAAGAGACCGAAGCCATAGCTAGGTTTTTAAAAAGTATAGAACTTCTCACATCAGTTAAACATTCAAAAATCTATTTTGTAAGTATATGTGTTTATGTAAAGATGATGAAGCCACTGTTAAAGAGACCACTGGTTTGTGGAAACCTTGAGTTTTGCATATCATCGTCATCATACTACTCGAGCGTTGTCATTTAGTTGTTGTCACACCAATAAAAGTCTGCCAGTGTGCCCTTGTGTTTTACAGACCAAATCAATGATCATCTCTCAGCAGAAACGTGTGGAAACCTTCACATGACTTGTAGATGGTTAAGAGTACTATATAACTACAATTATTACAGATTAGATCCAGACTTTGAGTTGTGTCTGGGTCACTGAGGTTACAACATGAAGCTCCAGAAACACGCCTGTGTAATCTATTCTGCTGGTGAGACATCGCATGTGAAGAGTTGTGAGGTAGAAGGTTTGCTGGAAATAAACAGACAAATTAAATCAATGGTCAGTTTTTTTTTTTGGTGTCTTCCTCTTAGGTAAGAATCTCTAATGTGACAGCTGCAAAGTGAAGAACACTTCAGAGTGGAAAATAATGCTTTTGGGGTCAAAGTCCTGATTATTCCATCAAATACTGACTTTTAACATCAAACTGTCAGGGGGGGGGGGGGATTGGGACGCAAGTGCGGACCCAGGGGTGTCCCACAGAAGGAGGATAACGACAAAATCGCAATAGCGATAGATTGGAAAAGGGGGAAGAAACAACAAAACTGTTTAGAGCCACAACAGGCTTCCTAACCTAAATAAGGCACTGAAAAGGATTAACTAAAGCTGACCCAAAACCAAAATTGTCCAGGAGACCCAGAAAATACGAAACAAAAAGCAAAAGCTGCCAGGGAGACCTTCGATAAAACAAAAGACTGGAGTAGAAACGAAACTATCCAGCACCCCAAGTTAAACACTGGGAGACCGGCAACGGAAATCTAATGTAGAAAGTTCTTAGTTGGTGTTTATAGATACGCACAACCACTCGAGAAACCACAGAGAGAACCTCTCACGACCTCTGAAGGTGAGATAATGAGTCGGCACAGAGCACTGGAGACTCCACACACCTGGGCTTAATCAAAGCCAATCAGTGCCACACACACCTGATTGCAATGAGTTGATTCTCTCACCACTCTCACTGAGCAGAAAAACACAGACCTGATCAAAGTGAAGAGGTTGTTACAACTTTATAATTTCTTAGCACAGAGCTAAGATACAAGTGGATGAAGAAGATGAAGTAGTTTCGACAATTTAGCAACGGACTTAACTAATAAAAGAACATTTTAGGTAAGTCCTGTTTGTGTTATACTTTCTTTTCATGACCAACACATTTTGTAAATTTCTCAACAGCAATCGCCAAAACAACTTAAATACCATGTTTTATATTTGTTTCAGTAAAAGTATTTAATACTCGATTTTGAGTCCAGTTGTTGAGTCAGATATTGTGTTATGTGTTATGAGGTGGGCTCTTCCTTTTGGAGGGGTGGCCACGGGGGGGCACTGTCCCCTGTTGGCCCCTGCCTAGAACCGCCCATGGCTAAGTCTAATTTGTGAAAAGAGTTAAAATGATGACCAACTCAGTTTTACATTTACCATGTGGTAATTATGAGTTAGACAAAGTTATAACTTACTCTGTAAAGATTTCATTTTAACTTGAAAATATTCTCTTTGTTTTTATCATAAAACAGACAGTGGCTGGACCAGAAATGACAACTTAAATGTTAATTCAGGTCCAAATCTGTTTTGTTTTTTTGTCTGTAATATTTGTGATAGTTTATGATTGATGTGTGTTATTATTATTTTCTCATGGTAATGTGCCTACATACCAGAGACTGTAGCTACATACCAGAGGGTGCAGCAGCTTTCACATTAAACAGACTCTAAGGCGCTATCCACCTGAGGGAATCATACATAACATGTCAGATATAGATTCAACTTTATTCTTTGTTGGAGTTCTGTCGTGACTGCTCTCTGCTGCTACAAAGGGAACGACTTAAGTGTGTTTCTTGTAGCCTCGACACCTTCAGAGCTTCCCCCCTGCTGCAGCCTGTGAAGCGAGCTGAAGGAGGAGTTTTAAAAGTGTAAAGTGTAAAGTGATACTGTGGGACAGGAGGGAGGGAGGAGCAGAGAAGTCACTTCCTAAAACGACATTCCCCTGCCCTCCTGCCTGGGGCTCGTTGTGTTGTTTGAAACTTTATGAGTTAGTCCAGTGCAGTGACTGTAGTTGGGATTTAAAAAGGACGTGAAAGCCTCTTAGTGATCTTTCTCACAGCGTCCCCGGTCAGATCTGTTACTTTCACTTTGTTGACAGCTGAGGAGCGGACTCACCTCACAACAAGTTGTAGATTTCCTGGATGGAAACGGAGGGGCTGCTGACCGGGACTGTGAACACAGCCTCCGGGGACTATGGCTCCAAGTCGGGTTCGGAGTGCGGAGGGGGCCCGGGCAGCAGGCGGATGTCGTACTCAGTCTCCGGACAGTCGTGCAGGGTGGAGGGGGCCACAGGTGAGTGTTGGAGGAGGGGGGGGTTCATGAAGCTGTCAGGTTGGAGGAGTCCGCAGAGAGGTGACATGAGGTCTGTCCTCGCACAAAGAGAAAGAAGTCTGAGTCGAACCGGTTTATAAAATCCATTTATTATAAATCACTCTGTCAAAACAGTGTTATCCTGACAACGAGCCTACCTCACGAGTCCTGTAGCCAAATTGAGATTTGTCCCCTAATGACCCCTCCACCATCACCACCTCCACCTAACACTGTGTATGTGTCCCTCTCTCTTCAGCTTGACAAACAGGCCTACTCATTTATAGAGCTCATGTGAGGAGTTTTGATCTTGTAATAAAACAGACTAAACATAATATTGCTTCTTTTTAAGCTACAGAAGCACAAGCAACCCATCATCATAAATATTTTTAATGCCTGAAACCTGTGAAACCTTTCTTTAACCAATTGCAACCTGAAGATTTTCTGTGAGTTATACATTTGACTGAAGAAAGCAGGGTGAGATTTTTTTTGTTCATCAAATGAAGAAAATCAGCAAAGATGAGAGAGGTCACCACATCAACACAAACAGCCTATTCCTCACTTTTAACTGCATTATGCATCAAGTCTGCATATCTTAGGCCTATATGATAATAAGGTGATCATTAGGTTTTGATACTGGGCCCATACAACATGGCATCGTGGACTTGGTGCATTAAGGGGCCCTGGGTCAGAGTTCCTCATTGCTCTGCTGGAATCCTGACTGTTAGACTTTGTTTATAACAGGTGCATTAATCTGCATGTATAGCATTTAGTTGTAGGTGTTGCATACCTTCGGGTTGTTCAATTCTAAGCAAATGCATCATAGTTTACAAGATCACTATGATGTGTAAAATCTCATTCTGTTTTGTCTGTGAGTTTTTCCTTCTGAAGCACAGCCTTCTTGAAAAGTTTAGACAGAAACTTGAGGAGATTTATGCTTTTCAGAATAACCAACAATGTTAATCTAATCAGACCCCAGATTGGGAACCAATGCTGTAGAAAATACAGCTTCAAAGGATATTATGAAGATTCAGAACATTGACAGGAAGGTTAACTGTATGAGCTGCATGCTTGATACAGGCTTTTAAAATCAGAGTTCATCTGATTGTTTTAATCTTTAATCTGTGTTTGCCATCACAGAGACATAACAGACTGATTTTTGTGCAGAACAGGTGTCAGGAAAATGAGAAAAGCAATATGAGTATTATGACTGTTCAAACACCTAGTATTGTTAAATGTCCTTCCCTTTATCATGATGCAGGATCTGGAAACCTTTTTTTTGCAAGTGAAGTGAGAATTGCCTTCATCTTGCTATTTAAAGCAAATTGAATTAAAGCAGTAATTTATCATGTGAGATGCTGTGGATGAGAGATTTAGTTCTCTGCTGAAGTGGAAACTAGCTGCTTTTTATGTGCAGACGCACCAAGGCATGTGTAAGGACCCTGAAACTAATAGTATAATAACATTATTCATTATGAGAGCAGAGGGAGTTGGTGTTTGATTTTCCTCTCTGCGGATTCTCCACAGTAAATAATACCTTCACCTTCAGACCCGGGCGAGACGACTAAAAATATTATCACTATAAATATTATCATTGTGGTTTCATTTTTTCTTTTATTGTCAGAACATGACAAACTATACCTGAACAGAAGAACATTTCACAGTCATGAGCACAGTGCACGGGGCTGGAAAACATGGAGAAAAGTTATATCAGGAAAATTATTGTTATGGTTTTATCACGCAGGCCTACCTTCACCTCTTCTTCATCTTTTAAATCGACTCTGTGCTTTTTTAAATCTATAACAGTCAAGGTGCTCCATGTCCAGAGGCTTATAGGCCCTGGTTTGAATCTCAACTGTGGCTTCTTTCCCGCATGTCGTGCCCCACGCTCTCTCTCTCTCTCTCTCGCCCCAGTTTCAGCATCACAAATTTCAAAAAGTTTCTTAAACTGCAAAATTAATCTTGTATCAACGTTTCTGACTTTAAGAAACTGAAGATACTTCTTTATTAAAATGATTTATTGTACTCTTCTGCTGCAACGCGTGCGTGCGTGCGTGCGTGCGTGCGTGCGTGCGTGCGTGCGTGCGTGCGTGCGTGCGCGCGTGTGCGTGCGTGTGTGTGTGTGTGGGGGTCTATGCAGCCGTTAGAACCCCTGCCCTGTCAGTGGCACCCACAATCACCGCTGCTATGACACATCCTGCTCTGATGCGTGAAGTCAGCAGCAATGTGTGTGTGTGTGTGTGTGTGTGTGTGTGTGTGTGTGTGGCCGTGTGTGGCCTGATCTGACTCATCATATCTGTCTGTGTAACTGCTGGGTGGAAAGGCCACAGTCACTGAACAGAATCACTCAGCAGCTGTGGAACAAACGAGCTGCTCTCTGACAGACACTTCTAGTTCTTCACATTTCTGTTTCAACATTTAATGTAGAACCAGATGAAAAGGTCCAGGTCCGGTCCAGTGAAGCATCTTCCTGAATTGTTCATTCATGGTATAAATGGTGAACTCAAGCTTGACATGTTGTCAAGCTGTTCTAGTAGAAAACTTAAATTTCTTCTTAGTTTTATTTATACAATAGCAAATAAAAACAAATTCAATGACATGACTTTACAAACGAGCAGGTTTAGAAGGCACTCTCTTCTATATTTATGCAGATGATGCGGCCGTTTACGCTCCTGCTTAGTCACCGAGCAAGGCAGCTGAGGTCACATCTGAGCGCCTGTATGAAGTCCATCAGTGGCTGGAACGCAACCATCTTGTTTTCAGAATCAGAATCGCTTTTTATTGCCAAGTACATTCACACATACAAGGAACTTGTCTTGGTGTATTGGTGCAAAACACAGTTAACAAAGAAAATAAAGCAAAATATCAAGAACTTCAATAAAATAAAATATAAGAAGTAATTACAAAGATATATATAATAAATATAAAAACACAAAATCTACAAAAGGTGCCGTGTTTAAAGTAAACTTAAGTAAATTAATGTAACGCATAAAATCTGTGTGATGTTTTCTGACTGTGGGGTGGATGAGAGTCTGTGTGATGTGGGAGGAGGGCAGGGACATCATGTGGCTGGCTGCAGAGGGGTAGAAACTGTTCTTGTGGTGAGAGGTTTTGGACCTGATGAACCGCAGCCTCTTGCCGGAGGGAAGGGTCTCAAACAGTTCATGTCCAGGTCGAGATGGATCATCTTGAATCTAAATAAAACAGTTTCAGTGTTTTTTTTCTCTGTAAGAAAACAGAGCTCACTTGGAAGTTTTATTATAAAAATAAAGAATTAAGATATAAAGGAGGTTAAAGAGCTCAAGAATTGGGAATAGCTTTAGATCCACAGCTCGAGTAACATGAAATTAAATTCTCAAAAACAGTAAAAACCAACTTTAATTGTTTTTGAAGACGATGATTTTTCAGTTATATTTATGCTCTCAACTTGGCCTCCTTCCCTAAAAGTCTTGGTTTTGGCTCGGCCTCGGAGCACTCTGGTCTCGGGTATGTCATGGTCTTGGTAATTGTGGTCTTGACTAACTCTCTCCTGCAAAGTTTCTTCCCGTCTTTTTCTGGATGTGGTCAGATCAGGTTTGATCAGGTGACATCTGGCCTGGGAACACCTCTCTGTGATAAGACATACAGTATAAGCTCATGGTCCACCCCGGGTTCTCCTCCCAGTTGGACGTGCCCAAAACCATATTTAAATCCCTACATGCCTTTTTGGATACAACCACCAGGGGCCTCAGTGTGCTGCCTAAACTAATGCAGAGTCTCTACACCAGATTCTCAACCTGTTTTAAAGGAGAATTTTGGAAAACTGCTTTGAAACAATTCTAAAAAGAATGAACCCTAGAGGCCAACATTGAGCACAAAGTATGTGTTGGTAACTGTTCTATTTTTTGTTTTTGCTTTAATCAAATAATCCCAGTTTCTAGTGTGTGTGCAGCTGGTGTTGTATGAGACATCCCAGTGAGACAGTTAACATCCACAATATGACTCCTGACACCAGATGATGTGCTCCCAGTTTTGCCTCAAGAAAAGACAAACTTTCATCGCAGCTTCCAATCCAACCAGTTCTACTGACAACAACATCTCAGGGCAGGTTTCTGTGCTCTGCATGTTCTGTTGTTATCCACTGAGTGAAGCTGCACATGGTGGTTCAGGACGGTGTAGGTAAAGTAAATTTTCAGATGGTCCTTCCACTCACACTTGTCTCACCATCCACAGATGATGAAGACCTCTACATCCAACAAGCTGTTGTGTTCATCGAGGACGCCATACAGGTAGGACAAATGTCTTCCCTGCTTTATGTTTGTTATTTTGTTAAATAATGTGTAAAAATATATCAGAAATCAATTATATCCTCTGTAAATGTCCGAGTCATGACTGTCCACAGTGAGTGAGAAGCATGAGTCCATCCAGCTGTGTTGTTGTCGAGCTGTGTTTACATGGACGGGAAGGTATTGTGTAGAAAAGCTGTTTTAGTCCAGGACTAGAGAGAAGAAGAAGAACATACTCTCTGTTTATTTAGATGTCACGTAAGTGTGTTTAGATCTCGGTCATGTGCAATATGAAGCTGAGAGCTAACCAAAGTGTGCTAACATTAGCATGCTAATGCAACAATGCAGGAAACAGGTGAATTAATTATGCTTAATCATGGTGCGTTCTAATTCATCTCCTTCGTGCAAACTTGAGTGGAAAGGGGTTTCAGGCGACCCCAATGTTGGGAAAGCCTGTCATAATGTCTTCTTCCCTCTTTTTTTTTAATTGCTGGATTTTCAGAGTCCTGGATTAATAAAGTATTTTTACTCTCTTGTAGTATCGCTCCATCAACCATCGGGTGGATGCCAGCTCGCTGCAGTTGTATCGATGGTACTACTCTCGGATATGTCAATGGTAAGTTCACACCGGGTCAGGACATTTTAAAATAGACCAGAGTTTGTTTTCAAGATGAGGAAATGTTTCAGAGCCAATTTCCTGCAGGGACAGAAACAGCAGACTTGCTTATTTTTGCAAAAAGCATTTTTCATCATTCAAACATTCTGATATGTGACATGAAGAGAGGAGCAGGAATATAAAGCCAGTGAAACCACAGATTACACAGAATCACTAAACTCGGCAAAGGAGCATTCTTATTTTGTATTTAAAGGGATACTTCACCCGTTGAAACATGAATCTGTATTGACATTGGGTCATATATGTCGTAGAAATGTGAAATACATTTTGAAGTTGGTGCCTTCTTGAACGAGAAAAGGCAGAAAGTGTCTTTTTGGCTCATGTGGATGAAGCAAATAAATGTGTTTCCTGTCTAAACGTATGTTGACGTTGTCCTTTAACAATGTGGATAACAGATACAGACTGAAGTTCTCTTGCAAACATTTTTTGTTCCTCTTCACCGATGAGTCTCATCAACACACTGATTTAAGTGACTCATCTTCAGAATGTTTTTGTTCTCTCAGCTTCATCTCCACCATGCCTACATCCTTTTGTGCACCCTCTCTCTCAGGGGTTTGGGCCTGACCATTGCAGTGGTGTTGTTGCTTGCATTCGTGGAGCGCCCGTCCTCCCTGTCCATCTCCTCTGACCCGCGCTACCGCTCCCAACCCTGGGAGCCTCCTTGCGGCTTCACCGAGAGCTTCGAGTTGGTCTGCCTCATCGTTTTTACTCTCGATCTTGCTGTCAAGGTAAACACAGGCATCGTAAGCTGGCAGCTGTGGGGTTACCTCTTCAACATGGATGATGCTTTTAAACTAAAGTACCTTCTGCTTCATTCCTTCTGTTTTATCAACAGAGCTACCTGATTGGCTGGGATGAATTCAGAAAGAGCAAATGGCTGATCGGTTACACAGCAGTCATAACTGTGTCAGTCATCGACTGGGTGCTGTCTGTCAGCATGGTGTGTGACGAGGTGAGTCTGTCGTCTTCTGTCTTCTATCAGCATGTTGTTTTGGATGGAGAGGTGCACTGACTGACCGGCTGGTGAACGGATTCAAAGTATTTTCAGCTTGTTCTGCCATGACCAGTGACCCTTCTCAAATACATCTGATCCTGTGCCAATCTCAAATTAAAACACATGAGCCAAGCATGTCATGTCATGAGCACAGTGACACAAACACCCCCCCCCCCACACACACACACACACACACACACACACACACACAAGCATCCACACGATCCAGACGAGCGCAGTAGGTTATAATTTGATCAAATTCATATTTTTAATATTCTTTGGTGACGGTGGGACACTTAGAGGAGTTTAACCTGCCTTGAGACTTTTTCACTTTGCAGGAAATATTATAGATGAATGCATATTGATAATTAACAGATATAAAAGAAGATGGAAATTCTTGGTAGCCTCACCTACCGTTCACTGAGGCAGTGAGAAAGTGAGACGCAGACAGGTTAGAGACTGCATTTGAAAGCTCAATGAAAAGTCACTGATTGTAGTTATTTGACGTGTAATTCATAGCTTTATCATCAGTCTGGGAGAATGCAGCCGTGCCAAAATTGGAATCATATGGGCAGGTCAGACCTTGAAAAAATGTGTCCATCTCTAATTGTCAGGGTGCAGTGTGAGTATCAGCAGCACAGCTCAAAATGAGAGAGACGAAAGTGCTAATCTGTGTAGCGTCCAAACGGCAGTCTGAGATCTTGTCTGCACTTGCAGACTTCAGGAGCTCCACTAGTCCTGGCCCATTCATTCAGGTTAATGACTGACAGCTCGTCTGCATGCTCTGTCATGGTTATTTAGGATAATTAGGGAGGTGACTACATTTGGGTTTGACACATATACCAGCATGTATTTCACATCAACCAGCAACAGTAGCAGAGAATGTTTTAAATCTGATTATGAGATTAACTGTTTAGGTTTGAAGTATGTTGTGGTTTTAACTACCATAAAACTTCAAAATAAAAGCCCAGCCCCATATAAGGCCTAGTCCCTTCTGCTATTTTATTAGCCTGGTGTTGCTTCATATTTTGACAAATAAACTCGGGTCTCAATTAGATACCTCTATGCATTTAATGTTAAAATAGTGTGCGGATCAACAATAAAGAGAAAAAGGAGCATGAACTCCATCCTATGTCCAAGAAAGACAGACTAATGCTCGTATGGGTACCAGTGTGGGGAAGAAGGTTAAAGATCAGCTGCAGATTCATGTGCTTCTACATTTGGACCTCTTCTCAGAGTCTCCTGCATGACGGTCTGGATCAAGACTAAAGACATTTAAACCTCAGTGTTTGACAGGAGGGACGTTCTCTCTCTCCTCCACACTGCAGCCGGTTCACACAGATGGACTCTCTTACGAAGGAAGATCAAATTAGTGATATCATTATTGATTTCCCAAATGAAGGCACTGCCACTACATTGACTGAAAGAAAATAAAAGCTGGGCTACTAATCTAAGTTTTACAGTAACACCTATTAGACCCATTTAAAAGTAACTACAAACTATTTTGGGATATTTGAGGACCCACTGTGAGTCTCCTCAGCAGCACTCAGGCAGATTCTGAAGAATACAGACTGCTCAATGTCAACGTCTCATCACCTCAGAGAACGAGAAGAGGCAATTCTTGAGTCCGTTGGGGCCCCAGGCAAGAATCAATTGGGGGGCCCTCCAACCAACGTTCAGCAGGGCAAAGAGAGTGAGTGCTGTCAGATGAGGGCCCCTTAGGGAGGTTTCCTACCATCATTGCAGAATGTGCACATTTTCAGCCAGTGCTTTGGCGCCCCAAGCAGTTGCCTGCCCTGCGTGTTGCCAAGCAGCACCTCTGGATACAAAGCCCTCTGGTAACTTACTGGATGTTCTCATGTCCCCTTAATGATTGATTTGAGATGAAAGACATAAGTTGATGAACGCTCTGAGGAGGTAGTTTAGTGAACATTGTAGTTGAGTTTCTGTTGATGTGAACAACACAGTCATAAAAGTAAGGATTCTGCACGAACCCAATGTATTGAGTTCAAATGTGACACTTTCTCTTTGAGGAAAGGCTTTTTTCAATTTAAAAAATGAATCATTTAGGCTCATTAGGTTCATAAAAAGTGATCTTGTATTTTCTTTGTTTCTAAGAAACTGAGAGTACGACGGCTCCTCCGGCCGTTCTTCCTCCTGCAAAACTCGTCCCTGATGAAGAAGACGCTGAAGTGCATCAAGAGGACTCTGCCAGAGATCGCCAGGTATGTAACAGAAAAGACTCTCACTAAACCCTCCCCCTCCCCCCCATCCCCCAAAACACAACCTGTTAAGAGAGACTGGTGGTTGGGTCACTCACAATGTACAGAGGATCCTTTCTCGCATGTCTGCAAACATTGACAGGGGCTTTTAATGCCTTTATTTAGAGATAGAAGCGTGGATAGAGAGTGGGGAATGACTGTGCATGGGCGTGCGCACTAACCACTAGGCTGCCAGCAAGAGACAGTGAAAAGAGAAGTTTAGTGTTTCTGTCTCTTGCTGTATATTTGCATCGTTGGATGAGTTATTTAAAAACAAAAGTACAAGTGTTTGAAAAAGTGTTTGAAATGACACAGCCTTGGGGAGAACCAGTGGATGACCTCGAATCAGACATGGAGCTGTTTACCCTCACTCTTTGAAATCTGCAACAGGAAAGTCTCAAATCCATCAACAAAGCCAGGACACAGGTTCAAATAAGGTAGTCATGTGTTGGCTCACATGTGGCCCTGAATTGTGTGGAAAAGCAGAAATAAAATCCCCAAAACAATAATGTATCCCTGGACCATCAAGGTGTTTCAGAAGTCAGTTGAGGAGAGTTAGAAAAGCATGTGAGGGATTCAGTGAATCCTCTACAGCCCTGAATAACTCTCTCCTGATGACTTTTACAAATCCCCCTCATAACCAAATCACAACAATCTGTTAGAGACCATCTTACGTTTCTGTCAGTTTGACCCTAACATTTACCAAACCCGTCATCCTTAATTCAAAGTTCATGATTTTTCTGAGCAAACAAGACCATGAGCATAAAGATTGTATTTCTACATATTTATGTTTCTATATATTTATTGGTAAATTTCAGATTATGTGACGACCAACATGCTTCAGAAAGAACCCTTTAGATACATCTCCCACAATGGTTCATAGTGACAGATACATTTGACAGCTAAAAGAAAGCAGAAAGAGATTATTTTTGTTAAAAGAACTATATAAGCATGTACAGGACAAGATCAGTGAAGAGATAAGATGTACGGCTTTGTCCACACGGCCCAAATCAAATCAAACCAAAAGTTCCCCACATGATCTTTTAGCAGAAATGTTGTAAGGTTGTGTGTGCGTGTGTGTGTGTGTGTGTGTGTGTGTGTTCCTGTCTGCAGCGTCATCCTGCTCCTGGCGCTCCATCTCTGCCTCTTCACCATGATCGGCATGCTGCTCTTTGCTAAAACTGAGGTAAGTTCAGGACTTTGATGTCACACCTTGTTAAATACACACTGCTGCTCTGCTGACACTTTGCTCAGTGTGTGTGTATGTGTGTGTGTGTGTGTGTGTGTGTGTGTGTGTGTGTTTTGTCTAGACATGTCCTAGACTGTGGCGACAATTTGACAGCCAATAGTCACTGTTTCCTTTTGGTCCCAGAAAGAAAGGGAAGATATGAGGCCACTGAAATGTGCTTAAAGTGCAAATAAAAAGCTTCTGCAGGATGTGAACCAAACCAGGAAGTGGAATAGTTTACAGCACGCAAAGACAAGGGACATTACAATAGTTAAAGGAGAAATAGATCAAAGAAAATGTCTCATCCTAATTCTGAACGAACAAACAAATTGATAAATAAAACCTTTATTGCCCCAATGGGAATGTGCTTCAAACCAGGGGCATAAAAACATAAATGACAAATGACATCTACAAACATACGGGACAGGAAATAAAGGCTTGAAACTCAAAGCTTGACCCTGAGGCAACTGGTCTGGTTGAAGATCTTTTGCCAGTTCCCTTTGGATCAAGCTTCAAATTGACCGTGACCTGGATGACTGAGAACATACTCAGACAATGAAGTGAAACAAAGTCATTATAAATACAGCATAAAAGCATCGCAGGATTACATGTGAGGAATGTTTAGTGCAGAGTGTCGAGTTCATACTTTGTTGTCAGAGTGTGTTGAGCAGCAGAATACTCTGCAGTACAAAGGAAGTGAGGTCACATCCTGTGGTCAAGACTACATACTCAGACCACAGGGGGCGCTGTGGGTTTGTTATAATCGTGGGAGCTAAATTTGATGCTTACTGCTTTCAAGTAGGTTATTTAATATCATGATTTAGAAATGATCAGATGAATTCATTTAATTTATAAGCCTTGACTAGAAATAGTCATTTGGATTTAGTTTTGCAGAGATGCTTTAAATTATGAAGTGAAACTGGATCCAGGTTTTTCTTTTTAAAGGAAAATAAAAATCTTGTTCTTAATCAAACCACTGAATCAGTTATTATTGTTTTTTGTTTTGTTTCCCCCTCTCTAATTTCAGCTTTGGGGATGTAGTCTGGTCTGGTTCTCATCTTGATCACAATGAAATGATCTCAATGACACATATTGTCTGTCAGGTCAATTCAGTGCGCGAGGAGGCACAAAGAGAAGAGGAGCTGTAAATAGTAACAATATCAAAACATGACTTTACATTTTGTAAATAAATATAGGTTCAATAAACACGAGTCAGAGGGCGTAGCACAGCGACCTCACAGCGACCTCACTGTCAGGCAGTGGCTTTAGTCTTATTGTCGAAACAACCTTATTCTGATACTTTTCAATACCACATAAAATGTTATAATGATTAATCGCATTGAAATGACCCATTACAGGGTCTCTGGACGTCTTTTTTTTTGTTGCTGTGGTGCCGAAACAGTCATTGATTTTGTTTTTCTTTTAAACTAGATTATAAACTAAGGAACTCATTTTTTTAAATCTGGTATTGAGACAACCCTCTAATGGATATCGTTTAAGATTATTTAAAAATCCTGAACCTCAAATTCCAAATTTCATGTGCTGCAGTAAATACTTTCAACACAGCTTTTTGATATGATGAAAACAACTATGAATATACAGTACATGTATATCTGATATAAATTCTTTGACAGTAATGTGGCTGCATGGACTGGAGATAATCTCCAAATGGAACCAAATGTCCAATTCCTTTAGTTTCTTGTGCTCAGTACTATATTAAACCCGGAGTTATGTGAACTGTAGTAGCTCTCTCTGTCTCTGTCTCTGTTCAGGATCCAAAGAAGAACGGGGAATGGGAGTTACATTTCAGAGATCTGCCGGCGTCTCTCACATCCCTGCTGGTGCTTCTCACCACAGCCAACAACCCTGACGGTACACAATCAGTAAAAATAAACACATGATGACAACATGTGTTTGTTGATTTTCTGTGATTGTTTCTGTCCGGTTGTGTTGGAATCATTTCTTCTGTCCCGTCACAGTGATGATCCCTGCCTACTCCCTCAACAGACTCTACTCCATTTTCTTTGTCACCTTCAGCGTCATCGGTAAGCACTGATTCACAGATGTGTTTGGGTTTTGTAGCGTCAGCAGATCATTGTTTTACTGTTCAAAAGGGAGAATGAATGTGTTTTCTTTTCTGACAGGAACCTACTGTCTCATGAACCTACTGACAGCCATCATCTATAACCAGTTCAGGGGATATTTACTGGTAAGTCACACACTGGGAATTTGAAATAAACACAAGATACTTGGGCCCTCATTAAAGGGTAAGCACTCAGTGAAGAAATGTCTTCTCCAAATCTGCTCTCATGCCCTACTGATACATCACCACATGTTGCCATCGCGTGCTACCTTCAACAGGCTGTGTTGAAGTGAGCTGGCCAGGCAGTGACAACACTGATACTGCCTACCAGGGTGCGAAATACAGGGGTTCTTGGGGGGTTTGAGACCCCTTGATTGACACTTGAAACCCCCTGAAAGCCTCAACAGCAAACGTTTTGGGGGTCTCTGAGAGAGAGAGAGAGAGAGAGAGAGAGAGAGAGAGAGAGAGAGAGAGAGAGAGAGAGAGAGAACTGTAACTTTTTTGTTGTTTACCGTCTCTTAATACATACATGACGATCATTTCTTGAAGTTAAGTTACCTAAACAACATTCAAAACTGGAAGTTGCTTAAAATAAAAATCTGTTTTTAACAAAAAGGAAACAAGGTAACCTTAGCATGACATGTTCTAAAATACAAAATAAAAGCATGAGACCTAAAAGCATAACTTTTTCTTGAGAAAGTCTCATAGATTTAACTAACCTTAACTGGGTTACTTACACATATTGTTGTCTAACTAGTTTGTAATCAAACCAAAACAATGTCAAACTAAAAGCTACATTACGTATCAGCTATACATAGATTACTTAACGCAGTTGGAGTGGTGCAAAAACACTACAACTCTCCAGTCCACATACTTATAGAAGTATTCAAATGAATGCATTCTTGTGTGAACATGTGTCTGATGAACACTTGAAATGTTAATAAAAAGATTGGATCATAATTGTTTTGCAGGAAAGGCACAAGTTGGTGCATAAAAACTGATCAGAATGCAGGAAAATAAATGTTAGGTGATCAACATTTTTTGGGGAGATCCCCAGACCTCCCTAACCTGTTGGTGAACACTAAACTGGCGTTGAAATAATAGATTATAACATCCCGTTGGGAATATGTCATCGTTTTGGGAATTATTTCACAGTTACAAACTGAACTGGAAGCCACCCTACAGAACCGTAGTTATCTAGTGGTGGTAATAGTTCAAAACTGTTCAGTTGCAGACATCACTAATATCAGCCTGTGATGCTGGAGAGATCTTTACTGCTGTGACTTCATCGCTCCCAGCTGGGAAAGCAGGCGTGTCAATGGGAAAAACAAGTTTCTTTTGCGGTGGATGACTCACGTGACAGTTATTTCATATCCAGAGGATACGCCCAAATATTCTGACATGGGTGTTCCCTGAGAATTTCTCAATTTAAGTAGATTTCAAAAAGACTTAAAAGATTCCCCTGAACAGGAGGACAGACTCTTCAAACCTCACGTTTACATCATGCTCCGAAATGGTTATTAAAGTGTGAATGTTTTTTTAATGACCTCACCTGCAGTTACATCTGTTTGCACTCACAGCAGAGTTTACCTTTCAGCTGCACCCGTTCAGCTGGAGAGGTGTGTGAGACTGATTTGTGAGTCATTAGTGCAATCTGCTGAGATATAAAAGGAGTCGTTTACAGGATTGTTATCTATTCTGACGGAATAGATATTCTCAAATAGGGAAAATTACTAATCCCTGTAGGACTTTATGGTAATAGAAATGATGGTCTATTAAAGACATTCAGTGTTCTTTGTATTTTATTTAAGAAAGAGATTTGAGGATTACTCAATAAAGAAAACAATCTGCACACCGAGCAGACTTAGACAAGAGGATCAGGGAGTCAGTCTTTAGTATTATCCGTGTGTGTGTCTGTACACAAATTGACAGATCGCTAACAGACTTCAAGAAAATCAGAGGCTGGAGTACATTAGAAATGTTCTTTACTGTTGTCTCCACTCTCAAGAAGGTTCTTTCATTGTAAAACTGAAATGATACAAAATAAAGATACGTACAAAGATATGTAATAGCTGTATGTAACATAAGAACGTCTTTCTTATAATGCACAAACAAATGCACAGCTTAAAGGCTTTACATGTGATTTTTTGATCCAGCAGTTGTCGCCCTTGAGCACCAGCATGAAACTAAAACAACTCGCCCTGCATTGTTGTGCTAGCATGCTAATGCTAGCGATCTTTATTATGCTGGTATCTTCACACTGCATGTAAATTTACCTGAAATGAGCGTGATCTAGAAACACAGTTAAGCAGTGAGTACAGTATGTTATTCTTCTTTTCTCTAGTCCCTCAATTAAACAACTTTTATACACGAGGGGAGGAGTCAGCCGGCCGTCCGGGCGATGTAAACAAACTGAAGATAGGACTCTGAAATCATCACAGACAGTGGGACTCGGGTGTTACACCCATTGTAGACAGTCATGACTCACAGAGTTGTTTTCAGAGGATATACTTGATTTCTGCTACATTTAAGTGTGAACAATCACATATAAAGCCTTTAATACAAAAATATATCTGCTAGTGTAAATGTTGCAACTAAAGCTTACAAAAGCATCACAACATAAAGCACCAATTAAATGCTTAGCTTTTTTTAATTATTATAATTATTTTCAAATGTTACAGAATGCATCAAAATATATCAAGCAGTTTGTGTGTAGATATCCAGAGCTGCACATGTAAATAAACTTACAAGGGATGCTTTCCGAGGCATGAACCAGTGAGGGATAGAAAAAGCTGTCTTGAGCTGCAGGCCGACCACAATGATCCCAATACCAGGAAGTTTAAAATGATAAAGTCATTTCATTGTTTGCCCAAGAGATATGAAATCATCTTTTACTGAAAAATGTCAGAAACCAACCTGCAACTGCAAAAACGTAGCCCACCCCCAGGACAATATCCACGTTATAAATTAGTAAAGAACCAAAGTAACCTCCAGCAAACCCAGAAAACAAGACTGTGATAAGTTGTAAACTGGGACTACAAGATACAAAATTCATATACATATATATATATTTATTCTGCGAGGCATTGCTCCTTGGATGGCTACTAAAGGGCCTTTTGGTGTTTCAGTCTGTATGCTAAGATAGGTGGACCATGCCCTGATGGTTGTTTTTAAATCCAGCTCATTTTGCTGAGATTGAAGAAACTCAGGTTTTTCTTTATTGGATTTCTTAAGAGAATCTTAACATCTGAACTCTTTCACACCAAAGACGGAAAAAGAACACACATGTTCAATGGATAAACATTGTGCTGACATTCAGTCTGGTAGAGTTGTTCGTCTTTCAATGTGAAGGTTTTGTGGTCTGATGTCTAAATGTCCAAGTGTCCCTGGGAGAGACACTAAACCCTAAATTGCTCCTGACGGACAAAGCCAGCGGTGTGTGAGTGTGTGAGACTGGGTGAATGTGTCATGTGGTGGTAAAAATGCTTTTAGTCGTCAGACAACCAGAAAAGCAAAAGGTCAGTCCGTTTACCATTTAGTGACTGTTTGTGTTCATCTTCCCTTGTAGCTGTCAGTCCAGACGTCCATCATCAGGAGACGACTGGGGATCCGAGCTGCTTTCCAAGTCCTCAGCTGTCAAGGAGTGCAACAAGCTGCTGTGTGAGGGACACACACACACACACACACACACACACACACACACACACACACACACCATTCACATGTATTTATAGGAAATCAGTTTAATGGCACAGGTGTTACCTGGGGGGTTTACTATTCATTTTGATGTTTGTAGTGTTTTAATCTTTGTGTTTAAATGTATGTTAGCCAGGATTCTTTTGAAACATCTCGACAAGAAAAGCTGAATCGAATAGAAAAGAAAAAGATTAGACTTGTGTGTTGTGAGACTTGTGTGTTGTTAGACTTGTGTGTTGTTTTGTCTGTCAGGGAGTGTGTGCGTGTTGATGCAGTGCTGCAGGTGATGTCAAGGGTCCAGATGAAAAGCTACTACAGAGCAGCCGTCACTACAGTAAGAGACAAATGTCACTCTCTAATATCAATCAATTTTGATCTCTCTTAGCATCTGATCAACAAAGAGCGGGTCTACACGGCACTACACGACCCAACATTAACCCACCATGACCAAACACTTTGACAACAGTAGCTGTGAAAATCTTCCTTTCAACAGGCAGAAATCTCGAGCAGAACCAGATTTTCATTTCATACGTTTATATTTATATCAGTATTTTTTTATTATTCTGCATCAGCTTCAAGTTTGTCCGTGACATTATGACTTTGGGTTGTCTTTCTGCCGCTTCCTCCTGAATGTTACACCTCATCTTGGGCGCAGCTGTAGTTTTTTGTGAGGAGTCTTAACCTCAGCTCCTCATCTTTGTCTTTCACTAGACTATTCCAAAGTTAGGCTGAGATTGCATTTTTAATATAGCAATATAGCAATATAGCACCATCATTGGGCTTCATAACGGCTCTTCAAAAACCAATTGGTGATGTCACTGAGACTACGTCCATGTTTTATATAGTTTATGATTAATCCTTACAGAACAATAATATTTTAATTAAAATACATTTAAATAAGAGACACCCTTCGTCTTTTTTTCACCTTGGCTGTTTTTCCTGTATTTCATGTTGACCTTTAGGAGGCGCAGCAGTGTGCAGACGTGGGCTACATGGACCGAGAGCAGTTCAGGAAGATTTTTGACGAGCTGGACAAAGATCGCATCGAGGAGGTAAAGCTTTGTATACAGACTCTGCTGCTCCAAGATTCATTCTAAATCATACAAACGTATCACATCTGTTTCATGTTATTGACTGTTTATGGTTTTGTGTGCGTGTGTGTGTGCATGTGTGTGTGCGTGTGTGTGTGTGTGCGTGCGTGTGTGTGTGTGTGCGTGTTTGTGTGTGTGTGGTCCTCCAGCACCCTCCCTTGCCCCAGTATGACTCCCCAGTCCTGCAGAGACTTCAGGTGGTCTTCAGTCATTACTATCTCACTATACTGGGCAACGCAATGGCACTGGCCAACGTCATGAGCATTTGTGTAAGTTGCAAACAAACACACGCACACACACGTAAACACACATAAACACACATAAACACAGCGCTGCTTAATGTATATAGACTCACACCCTCATGTGGTCGAACATGTGATGATATTTCTTCTGTGTTTTTCAGACTATTCTGGTGTTGAACTCTGAAAAGACCACTGCAGAGAGAGACAACTACATCATGGAGGTGAGTGCAGTCATTAAATGGTTAATGGATTAAGATTCTTAAACATTAAACGCCCCACCGTATGGCACCCCTATGGGGCTAACAAACATCCACAATAGACCCATTAAAACACACTCTACACCTTAACAAAGTCAAAACCAAGGGATTTATTAACAGACAAGCTAAATCATGAAACAAAGATCAACTCAAAGACTCTTTCTAAAACACAACAAACAATCCCTGGCTGAGCACTCCCAACTTCAAAAGCTTCTCTTCCTGAAGCCAAAACTGGGCTTTTTAAACACTCAGGCCAGCTTCATTGTGCAATCACAAGCTTCACCTGAGCTGGAGACAACAGAAGGGAACATACAGCCGAAACAGAAAGAAAAGACAGCACGTCTCGTCGCCTGAAGAACAGATTTGGATTATTTATTGACATATTGTCTAGTTAAACTAGTGAAATAAGGATTTTCTGTTTTAGCTTCCCTTTCAGGTCAGTGAGGCAACATTAAACCATGCAGCCTCCTTAACATTGTGAACATGACTTACTAAACTCATTCCACTTTCCTGCTGTCTATCTGCCAGAGCATCAACCTGTGCTTCATCCTCTACTACCTCTTTGAAATGTGTGTGAAGATCTTCGCCTTTGGCTGGAGAGGTTACCTGTCCTACAAGAACAACGTCTTTGACGGCCTCCTCACCATCATACTACTGGTAGCACTGCATAACCACACACACTCTCAAGATTTTCATATGAATAGTGTTTCTGTAAAAAAAAAAAACATATTTTTTTTATTGAAGAGCAAAAACAAGAAAAAGGGTTCCTTTATTTTTATCTTCTTATAGCATGCAACAAATCCCAACACGCGTAAACAAAGTGGTACCTTTATGTGTTTACTCTCCGTGTTCTGTACAGGGGTAACTCGTGGTGTATCTCATCCTGATGTATGTAATATAGAGTCAGCATTCATTTCAGTCTGTTTCAGTACCAGCTGAAAACTCCTCACAGTAGCTTTCACATTTTCGGGCAACAAGGTAAATAGTTTTTTTTTTAGCAGAGGCAGAAAACAGCATGACCACGTCTGTCTTAGGGTTACAATATCAATCCTACCTGTAAACCTTATGGATTCATAACTTTTTTTTAAAAAGGGAAAATCAGAAGGAAAATGTGGTCTGAACATCGGATGTGGTTCTATTTTTTTTTTTTTTACCATATTTAACAAATCATCCGGTGTTTGTTTTTTTCCCAATCAGATCCTACAGATCACTATATATTTGACCTTCAGGATTCCTTATTCTCACTGGTAGGTTCTTTAATTCATTTGAAAGTTCATGTTTTTTTTTATTTGTCTTATGTCTAAAAATCTGGCCAGGATGAAATTCATGTGATCAAATTTGAAAACAGAATGATAAGTTTAGAAGATCGACGACAGTAATTAAAGGGAATAAAGGAATAAACATAAGAATATTTTTGTCATAGCAGGATATTACAAATACTTTTAAAAGGATCTTTTATAGATTAACGACAAAATCTCTTAAATTCAACTTGTGTGTGTGTGTATGCGTGTGTGTATGTTTATTGAAACCAGGAATCCGTCCTCTCAAAGCGTGATGTCTCTGTGGGAGATGATTCGTTTGGTCAACATGCTGATTGTCTTTCGCTTCCTGCGCATCATTCCAGATATCAAGGTACGTAAAGACAAAATCCACAAGCTGCTGGAATCAGCAAAGACTTCTTTTCTAATGACAGTGATATCCATCCAGAATTTTTTTTTATTTATATATATATGTATGTATATATGTGTGTGTGTGTGTATATATGTATATGTGTATATATATGTGTATGTGTAGGAACCCTAAAATGTTGAAAATGATGTATCATTATTGGTTTAGATGTATAAATCAATATTGTATATTAATTAATGTGGTCGGTTTTTTTCCCTTGCGGTATCCTGTTTGTTTATTTTCTGAACAGAATATATATATATATATATATGTATATGTATAAAAACACTGTTTTTATAACTTTAGATTAGGCTTTACAGTAAGCGTTCTCTCCAATAATCCCAAACATTGAATCCAAAGCAGCTGGACAAAACGTCAACTGAGTTTAAATAAATAACTAAAATTTAACTATGAGATACGGGATCCATTTTTTCTTTGGTAAATTCAATGTGCTTCGGTACTCAGAGAGAGAGAGAGAGAGAGAAAAAGGAGCCACAGGTTGAAACCCGGACTTGAGAGCACCCGCCTCTGTACATGGGCCGACCGAATCAACCACTAGGCCAAAAGCATATCATCACAACATTTTCTGAAGAATATTTCTACACGGCATTACGATCAACATGTTAATTCATAAAAGGCCAGTAGATGTAGTACAATAACCAATAACCAGTGTTCAATAATGGAGCCAATACAGAAGTGCAAAAAGATGCAGTTCCTCAAGTGTCCACTAGCGGCTGGCTGTAAAAGTCCCACACACACCCCATATTAACACGTCCATTTTGACAGCAGACATAAACACGTTGGTTAATGTCTTTATCAGCACACTCTGTACTGGGAATGATTTTTGTATTATTCACCCTCTTATGAGTTTCTGAATGATGACGAGTTACAGTATGAGGGACGAGAACGATCTACCTGCTTGTTGTTTGTCAGGAGACTTAAGGCGCGCCTCAGCTCCGGCTCTTTGTCTGCTCTTAGGTTGACTAAATCTACAGATTCCATTTTCATCTTCATGAATCTCATCTTGTTTTGCAGCTGATGGCTTTGGTTGCGAGCACAATGTTGGACCTGCTGAAGAACCTCCGCGCCTTCGGAGGGATATTGGTGGTGAGTGGTTAACCACCTGATCTACACACTTTGTTTATTTCTTTGCTTTTAAATGGGCTGTTGAATGACGTGCATCATTATGGACTGAGGTGATTGAGCCTTCTTGCATTAAGGTTTTGGTTACGTTTGACTTTCATTTGTGAGTCCTCAAAGCAAGAAGGAGAAGCATTTAAACTGATGGAATAATCATTTTGTTTCTATCTGCACGTGGCTCCTCTTCCTTGTTTTTACAAACTGTGACAGGTTGAAGGGTTGATGTGACTGCAGTGATGTGTTCAGGAGCTCACATGTAAAGGGAATGAGCCCAGCACGTTTAGAGGTTAATGTCTTCTTCATGCTCTCCCTGCAGGTGGTGTACTATGTGTTTGCTGTGTTTGGGATCTGGCTGTTTGAAAGAGCCATCAAACCTCCTCCTCAGATGAGGTGAGACGCGTGCTCAACTTAAAAAAAATCTCTTCAAGGGCAATCAGTGCCAACCCAGAGTGAACACTGTTAAAAAACAATATATCAGCACGTTAGGGAACGAGCACTAAGACACGAGACACAGCAGTCATTTGAAGGAAAAGGAGGGTTTTTATTTCACAAAACAAACAAGTGACAGCGTCGCACAATGAATTCAACGGAGGAGAAACTTTTCACCGTCTACACATAAAAACACCTTAAACAGTTTCTGAAAATCTTCACCCTGGAAGGAGTATACTCACTTATTTTTCAGTCTCCAGAGTAAACCCACTTCTAAATCTCCTCTGATTCGCAGCAGTGATTGATTGATAATGTTCAGTATTATGCTGCATTTTGTTTTCCAAAGATGGTGAAGCGGTGACCCTTTACTCTGTCGCTAATTGGTTAGTACCAACTGACTAGGTATGCAGGAGTAAAACAAAAAATGGGGGAAAACATTTAGAGTATACCCACTTCTTTAGGCACTTCTTTTAATGAGGTAAACTAACTGTTGGTTTTTCAGACAAATGTTGGTAATCCACCTTTTAAACGTTCGCCAACAGGTGAATTGCCATTGGGGGAAAAAAGGTTTAATTGCAAAAAAACTATTGACAATTTGTCAATTGTCAATAGTTTTTTTATCATCAACCATACAGATGAGCATCACAAAAGCACACTGAGCAGACTTAGAAACCAGTCCAGCTGTACACCAGTAAGTTCCTGGTGCTCTCATCAGATGTCATATTCACAGAATGTGTTTCCTAAGCGTACAAATAAATAGATTTAATTCAGACTGCGTTTGTTTCCCAAACGTGCGCGACTAAATCTTAAACCCTTTGAGATCAGCAGCTCATTTGAAGGTGTTCTCTTGTTCAGTGAGTCCTCGCTGATGGCCCGTGTACTCATGTTTGTTGTTGTTTTTGTGTACACGTGTGTCAGTGTCTTCACCAACGACACCATGGAGAACATCACCTCAAACTTCAGCATGGCGTGTGGCACCTATGAACAGCTGGAGTACTGGCCCAATAACTTTGATGACTTCGGGGTGAGACACGAGAACGTCCACGTCTTCAAGTTGTTTTTCTTTTTCTGCTCACTTGTCTTATTTAACTCCTTGTTGCACTTCTGTGTTTAAAACTCTGTTAAAAACCAGTCATGTGTCAGAGTAGAGTATAAAACAGTACTCTGCAGCGTACTGGAGCGCTTTGAGTAGTCAGAAGACTTGAAAAGTGCTGTACAAGCTCAAGTCCATTTACCATTTTACAGCAGCGGTGCAAAGAGACGATGGGGAGGGGAGGGAAGGGTCCGACATGATGTTGATGACTTTTCTGTAAAGACTGCTGTGCATTAAAGTACAGAGGAATGAAAATAAATAACGTTCTCTCCTTTTTGTCAGGCGACCATCCTTTTGCTCTATAACGTCATGGTGGTCAACAACTGGCAGGCCTTCATGGACGCATACAGCAGATACACCACAGAGTAAGAAAAAACAACAAGCAGGAGTGATGATGATGATGATGATGATGATGATGATGATGGTGATGATGATGATGGTGATGATGGTGGTGGTTGTGGTGGTGATGATGAAAGTGGTTTATTCTCCACAGCTGGTCCAAGATCTACTTTGTGTGTTGGTGGCTCACCTCCTCGGTCATGTGGGTCAACTTGTTTGTGGCGCTCATCTTGGAGGTCAGTTCAACACGGACTGAGACATTCACTCGTGAAATGACTTCAGGGTTTCAGTCGACAATCTCAATATTATACACAGGAGATGTTAAAAACAGTAACAGTGTCATCTTTTTACTCAAAAGTCATCTAGACGGCTCTCTCCAATGTTTTGAATTTGGACTGCAGTACCAGTATTAACCACTAGGTGTCAGAGTTACAGATTTTTTTCTTTAACTATGAATTTGTAAACTTTCTTTCAGATTTACGTCTTAATAATAAAGTAGAAAGAAGGTTTCCTTAACTTCATTAAACACTCGACACACACTCTGTTTTTGTTTTGAACAGAACTTCATCTACAAGTGGGATCGCAGTCACAGCTGCTCTGTTACAGATGTGGAGAAGATCAGATATCAAACATCTGTTCAGCTCATGTTCAGGTAAGTCCACTCATGTTTTTATTTTGAGTCATTAAACAAAAACAATCAGACCCTCAAGTCATCAATAACTTTGTCTAATGACTATTCCTTCTCTGTTTGCTACAGAGAGCAGATCCAGGAGCCAACAGAAGAAGAATTACTTTGTCAACTACACCAACACCCACACTTACACCTGCACTGGTGACACACACACACACACACACACACACACACACACACACACACACACTCACACAACAAAGCTGTTACCATACCAAGTAAGAACTACTACTCAAAGTGTGTGCAGTGTGAAGAAGCACTGAGAGGTCAATAAGAGAGCAGAGTTTATTTTAATTTGTTTTATTGTTAAATGTGAGTTCTACTACTGAAACTAGTAGGAGGTGAATGTATCAATGTTTGTTATTCAACAAAGTGAAACCACTGTTCTTTTATTGTTCAAAACCTTCGTATCTCAAGGATCAAGATCAAATTCCGTGGATGTCAATTTGTTTTTTCCCGAAGCTTTGACACACTAATAGACCTAAACATTTATTAGAATGAAAAATCTGAGCTGATCAAAACCTCTAGAGTTCAAAAAGTTGTATCTCCATTATTTTGCCTCAACACAATGACGCATCAGAATAATAATCAGAGAACTTGATTTTACACTGAGATATATTGGGGTTTTTTTATGTACAAAGAACTTACTGATGATCTCATTTACTGGATGCAACTGCTCCACGACTGAAATCTTGAAATCATGTTTGGCTGTTGAGCTGCACAAACAAAGAACCAAAGATTTGCCAAAGATAAGTTTGGCTTTTGTGTAATAATTATGTTTGGGTTTTTCCACTCGTTGTAGTTACCGTAACTAAATATCTCTACCGCAGGTTGTTGATCTAGATGTGTTTTTGGCCTTTTGTTTCCGTGTATGTAAATCTGAGGGAGGATTTAAACTGAGAATCTTCAGGGAAAGATATCAATCAGGAAACATGCCTTACATGTAAACTAGTCGCACAGGCATGTTTAGCAAGAATCCTGCTCACAACATCCCTTCATGAATTAGAATCTATAGACTGTTTAAAACAAGTTGTCGTTTGATCGGTGGAATCAAGAGTGACAGCTGACCAACAAACTCTTATCAAACCATGTAAATATAAAGAGTGTATCTTCTATATCTAAGTTAAAGCAACCTCATATGTCTGGGGTTAAAATGGTAAATGGACTTGAGCTTGTGTAGCTCTTCTCTAGTCTTCTGACTACTCAAAGTGCTTTTACACCGCAGGTCACACCTACACATTCACACACTGATGGCATCATGTGGCGTAAATCTTCCATTAGTATTAACTAATCCCATTCATACACCGGCCAACAAAGCAGTGGGAGCAACTTGAGGTTTAGTGTCTTGCCCAAGGAAACATTCAACCTGTGGCTGCAGGAGCTGAGGATCGAACCCCCGACCTTCTGGCTAAGAGACAACCGACTCCATGGATGCCCAGTTTAATCTGGTGTCTGTTTTTCAGTCACATCTGAGACAATCAAACACATTTCCACATCTTTAGGGAGTATTGATCATGTAAAGGGAAACATCCTCTGAGAGGCTGCAATGCATCGTTCTACAGGATGGAGTGAGACTCTGTTAAAAACAGAAACGCCAGAACTTTCAGATTTTACTTAAAGGGAAGTAAGGGATAATCCTTGAATTGAAACTTTTTATATAAAGGGCTAACTTTGCCTTGGTATTTATATATTTACAGTGGAATTTTGTTTGTAGAATAAACGCAGATAAAGGTTTTTATTGAATTAAGTTTGGATGTATCAGAAAACTGGAGTTTCTGGCTATTTTTAATGTAAGATACATCGTATGTTTCAGTTTGCACTTTGAAAACTGTTTGTAAAAAAAAAAAGATGTATTCAATAAATATTTTGCAAAAAATATCTATTTATTGTTTTTTAGAAAAAGAAGTGTTTGAATCAAATAAGAAAAGCAGAAGTGCATTCAGCTTGATTGCCAGTTCTTTAATTGTGTTGTATGTGGGACTGTATATAAACCATCAATATCAACCAGAAGAGTTAGGGTAAAAAAAAATCAAGTCAGTGCACCGGTGGCCTAGTGTGTAGTTTGTGTGCATAAAAGCCCAAAAAATAAATCTTAAAGAAAAAGTTACTACTCAATATCACACTGTAGGCATGTCTATAATGCACCTGTATTCTAAAACGTGTTTCTGTTACTGTATTTTCATTTTAAAATTATTCATTTGAATTATGATACAGATGTAGCGGGGCATTTTTTGAAAATGAAAAACCAAATGTCATTTTCTTCTTCATTTTAATTTAGTCAAAGAATGTGCACTTTTAAAGTTGAACACTAAAAATTAAAATTAGAAAAATAAATCATCATTTTATTTTTGAGTCAAATAATACACTCATATTCTGAAAATTAAAAAGCATTTCTGATAATGCATTTTCATTTTCGAATTAGCTTTATCATTTGAATTCTGATCACTAATCGCTTCCAAAGTCCATGTCACAGCATTCAAACATGTCCAGTGGTTCAGGTGGTTTTGCAGACTGTGAGGACTGGTCCAACAGGAGGGGGATGGATGTCTCAGGAGAAATGATGAGAGAAACTTTAAGCTGATTATGAATTAAAACAAAAGTAGTCTACATTTATACCACGAAGGTAGATCAAGAAGAAGACAGATTTATGAGGAGGAGAAGAACTGTCTTGAATCATTATGTGAAGAAGTCATAACGAAGCCTATCCTGTTCTTTTTCAGGGTCTGATCTCTGTCTTTTCATGTGCCCAAAACTGACTGCCAACAGTTGTTGCACAACAGTAATAATGTTCAGTGAATTATGTATAGGTACATGTGAAACCCATTTTTGATGGTGTCATTTGAAATGTCTATTCAGGAGGCTGATATAGTCTTCTATTTGATCTGTGAGAAGAAATAGGGGGAGCCTGAGACCAAAAACTTGTATTTCCATAAACTCCTCTGAAAAGGAAAAGGTATCTATTAAAAATAAATAAATAGTAGTCTGTGGTCAATGGCTGCAGTACAAATTTAACAGTGAAATGAATACGTTTTGATACTTTAGCCTATTGCATCACATTGTGTTTCCTTTGAAAAGTTTTACCCCAGAGGCTGAACGGGATCCAATGTTGCTGTAAATGTTTTTGTAATGTCGCTCAAATCACCGCGAGGGGGCGACGTCACTCCGCACAAGCTCAAAGTCTGCCGGAGAAGAAGAAGAAGAAGAAGAAGTAAGAGGAAGTAGTATCTTGTGTTGTTCTGGAAACACGCTGTTGGAATTTACTTTCCCCCTTTTCGTGGACCAAGAGAGGATTTTGAGTTTTGTAACGTTTCTAAGGGGAAGTCCTCAAACGTGTCGATGGAGGGTAAGTCATGTTTAGTAGAAGAAAAGTCAAATGACGAGTTAAAGGACGAGTCTGTGAGTGTTGACACAAAGTTACAGCACAACACAAACACAACACAACACAACACAAACAAAACACAACACAACACAACACAACACAAACACAACACAACACAACACAAACACAACACAACACAAACACAACACAACACAAACACAGCACAACACAGCACAAACACAACACAACACAACACAAACACAACACAACACAACACAACACAACACAACACAAACACAACACAACACAACACAAACAGAAACACAACACAACACAAACACAACACAACACAACACAACACAACACAACACAACACAACACAACACAACACAACACAAACACAACACAACACAAACACAACACAACACAAACACAACACAACACAAACACAGCACAACACAGCACAAACACAACACAACACAACACAAACACAACACAACACAACACAACACAACACAACACAACACAGCACAACACAAACACAAACACAACACAACACAAACAAAACACAACACAACACAACACAACACAAACACAACACAACACAACACAAACACAACACAACACAAACACAACACAACACAAACACAGCACAACACAGCACAAACACAACACAACACAACACAAACACAACACAACACAACACAACACAACACAAACACAACACAACACAACACAACACAAACAGAAACACAACACAACACAACACAAACACAACACAACACAACACAACACAACACAACACAACACAACACAAACACAACACAACACAACACAACACAACACAACACAAACACAACACAAACAGAAACACAACACAACACAACACAACACAACACAACACAACAGAAACACAACACAACACAACACAACACAAACACAACACAGCACAGCACAGCACAACACAACACAACACAACACAACACAACACAACACAACACAAACACAACACAAACACAACACAAACAGAAACACAACACAACACAACACAAACACAACACAGCACAGCACAGCACAACACAAACACAACACAACACAACACAACACAACACAAACACAACACAAACACAACACAACACAACACAACACAAGCACAGCACAACACAACACAACACAAACACAAACACAACACAACACAAACACAGCACAGCACAACACAACACAACACAACACAACACAACACAACACAACACAACACAACACAACACAACACAACACAACACAACACAACACAACACAACACAACACAACACAAACACAGCACAAACAAAAACACAACACAACACAACACAACACAAACACAACACAACACAAACACAACACAACACAACACAACACAAACACAACACAACACAGCACAGCACAGCACAACACAAACACAGCACAGCACAGCACAGCACAACACACAACACAACACAAACACAACACAAACACAACACAGCACAGCACAGCACAGCACAGCACAGCACAGCACAACACAACACAACACAACACAACACAAACACAACACAAACACAACACAACACAACACAAACACAACACAGCACAGCACAGCACAACACAACACAAACACAACACAACACAAACACAACACAAACACAACACAGCACAGCACAGCACAGCACAGCACAACACAACACAACACAACACAACACAAACACAACACAAACACAACACAGCACAGCACAGCACAGCACAGCACAGCACAGCACAGCACAACACAACACAACACAACACAACACAAACACAACACAACACAAACACAACACAACAACAACACAACACAACACAACACAACACAACACAACACAAACACAACACAACACAAACACAACACAACACAACACAACACAACACAACACAACACAACACAACACAACACAACACAACACAACACAACACAACACAACACAACACAACACAACACAACACAACACAACACAACACAACACAACACAACACAACACAACACAACACAACACAACACAACACAACACAACACAACACAAACACAAACACAACACAACACCTGGTTATAATCCTCCTCTGGCTCTTTCCTTTCTAATGTCTTTTTCTTAACCTGCATTTCAGCCAATGTTATTTCAAATGTCATTACACGAACCTTATTATTATTATTATTTTTATTGTTATTGTTATTATTATTGTTATTGTTATTTACAGTCTATGGTTTAAACAGTCTATGGTTTAGGTGATTGCAGGTCATCTCTTCTTGTTTCATGTACTTGGTGTTTATGTCTGATCCTGTACACGGAGAGCTTTCTGACCTACAGTTTAGTAAGAACTGCAGATTTATTTACTTTTATCAAAACATAAACAAACAGATGACCTCACTACGTCTTTAAATCTGCAGAATATGATCTTTGTGAATAATATATACATATATATATACACACACACACACACACACACACACACACACACACACACACACACACACACACACACACACACACACACCCCCCATTAGGGCTGGGAAATATATCGAGTTTTTAAGATATATCGATATATTTTCAAACGAGATAACGGGTTAGACAATATCGTTAATATCGATATAGTTTATGTTGCATTAAATCTCCCGTTTTGGAATATGGAGACACACTCTGCCTCTGTCTTTAGAGCCTCATACCACAGTGCTCTTCGCTTTATCACAGGCGACATCACAGACTTTTCTCCTGCCCATAAACATATCGAGCCATTCGACAAGGTCTCAAAACTGGATCACTTTGAAAACACCGAGGTTTAGAACTGAACGGGGAAAGACTGCCTTTAGTGTTGCTGCACCCAGTATGTGGAATGACCTTCAGAGGACGGCTAAGTTACCCTCTCTTGTTTCATTCAGTGTTTTTAAAGACCTTGTCGCCAAACTACCTCTGTTTGCAACTGTTTCACAATGTGAATTCATTTAAATGGACATGCTGTGTCCATGTGTGAATAAGTGTTTCAGTGTCTAGATGCTATTATTGGACAGATTATTAGAATGTTCCATGTATGGCGCCAAATCAAAGCAAACTTTATCTGAAGACACCCTACCTAAAGAGCAGGTCTAGCCTTTTAGTTACATCATTTACTGTGACCCGGCATGAGTCCACCATGAGTGAGCACATTTAGCAATAGTGCCGAGGAAAAACTTCCTTTAAAGCAACATAACAGAGGAATACGATGCTGTGTGTTTAGGTTCCCACTGAAGGTCATATACAGTAAATACACAGTGTATTCACATAACCAGCTCGGGTTGTCACTCTGGTCCGCCTTCTGGCTCGGTCACTCTCTCTTTTTTATCCTCTTGGCGCCGCTGGTCACCATCTTCTTCCATCTCTTAGCCTCAGCCTTTCCATCAAACAGTACCAAGACTGACTAAGGGCGCGGTCACACTGGCCGTCCGTACCGCGCCCAAGCACGCGTCAACCCTAAAGTCCAGTTCGTTTGGACAGTGTGACCGCTCCGCATCGTGCTCAGGAGTCTTTTTGTAGCTGAAGGCCGATGTGTGAACTCGTGCTGTAAAGTCATACACACTTCTTGTGAGAGAACCTCGGCCTGCTGCCAATGATCCATCGTGGTGAAAGCGGAAATTAAAGGTTGATTATGCCTGCCAACATCAATACCCTGATGTGGCTTACACTGGCTTCCTGCCATGTCTCTCTGGAAACCTTTGATGGATCATTGAATGTTATTCATTCCTCTTTTGCTTCGCTCCTTTGATAAGCCCTCATGTGGTATGTGACAAAGATCTTCTTTACCATCTTTTCACCCTGGTTCTTACCCAAACCGATGAGCCACTTTCAGGAAGAAAACCATAAATCAATCTCGTAATCATTTAAATTTGGGTTCATTGTTTGGCGTCAGGGCCCACAGCTTCACTGATTGGTTCAGACTCTTTGCTTTCAGTAACCCTTTGTGTGCTTTTCAGCTGTAGTATCAGCAGCACAGGTTAGCGCCTTGTACACACCCTGTCCACCCAGTCCGAAGACAGATACAGTTAGCGACTAGCTGGTGAACAAAGTGGAGCATTTAGCATCCAGAGAGCTTCATGTGTTTGTCTCAGGATTTGTCAGAATCCAAAAAAAGTGAGTTCAAGTGAGTGAACTTTGGACTTCTGTGGATCAGATTGTCACAAGCAGGAGATCAAGCGATGGTTCATGTCGCTTTGAGTCTGCTGGATGTGTGTAAGCAAACTCGTTGCTAAAAGTATTTCCGTGCTGTACTCAGCATTTCTAACAGAGGAAGAAACAACAGCTCCTTGTATTGAGCACGAAAGTCCTGTCAGGCATGATAAGGTCGTCGATACTGTGGAAACTTTAATACCTTTTGATACCAAGTGTTTTAAAAAGAGACAATCTGTTATTTCTATGATGGATAGTTTTTTCCCAAATCTCTTTATTAGTTTGCTCAGATGATAAGAAAACATACAGTTGACATTGTACTGTGGTCATCTTTTGTAAACCCGATTCCTGCCTTCTCCCGCCCATCCCTGTTAACCCCATAAGTACCGGCACTTTAAAAAGAAAAATACAATTCTTTAGCCATATTTTTAGCTTGCTTCAAATTTTCATAAAAAATGTTTACCTCAGACCTGATGAGAATTTTCATGAGAAAATGTTGATCGTGGTCCTGAAACAATTTTTCCTGAGAAAATGTTGACGCCTGACCTGTCGGGAATTGCAGAAATAGGTTGGCAACTTTTCTGTACTGAACCTTTGCCATTGTATTTGTGCACTTTAGACGGCGTGCCTACAATTTGTGTTTCTAATCGAGAAGGTTGCCTGCTGACAACTGGCCGGGGACTACAGATGGAAATGAGCCGTCAAGGCTAAAGCTGCTCCTTGTACTGTACAGTTAATAAAAGGAGACTGTCCATGAAACAGTATGACCCGGTATTTGCTCCTAGCACGTCTAAGTTGCCATGGTATCACAACAGGTATTTATATTATTAGATTCTTGATAGAAGCACATTTTTCGTTGAGTATCTGGGTATTGTGACAAACCTCGTAAAGCAATTTATAGCGCATCCTGCAGTGCCAAGTGGAAAAGTGGGTCGTGTTTTTGTTACCTAACATAAATCTCTTATCACCTTTCTTTCTAATGTCAGTGAAGTTGTTTGATTGACTGTGTACTCTCTCCGTCTGATGGTGATGACAGGACTGTCTGCTCTTCAGATAAAAGTACTCCGATGTTTTCCCCTCAGTCTCTTCTTTGACCTTCTTTCATCCATCCAGACATGATGGATAAGCAGAAACTGTCACTCTCATTAAACAGAAACAGCTGTACCTTAATGAAACATGTCAGTGATATTTATGACACAAGGTATGAAATGTAAGAAATGTAACTAGACCTGTCTTGTGTCAGTTTACAACTGCAGATAGTCAACCACAGTGCAGGTGTGATTCACAGTCATCAGTTTCAACGGAAAGTCCTAAACTCTCTCTCTCTCGTTTAAATCAGGACTTTCCTGGATGCCAACCAGCACAACATTTATCTCCAACCTGCACACGTCATCTAAACATTTAGGTTATTCCAAATATACGTATACACCTTCAAAAACCTGAGAAACAAATGCAGGGCCGATAGTGATGCCAATGTTTTTAATAACAAGTTGGCTGACTGTTGATTTTCCGACACTGTAAGACTCTCACACTGCCAACATTTTCTCATATTTCACCATGAAAACAGAGTTTGCCCAACAGGGGACTTCTTCTGTCCAATTCAGCTGAAATAGTCGCTGATTCAGTTCCTCCTGAATTACAGATAAAGATTAAAGCTTGTTGTTAATGTGGCTCTGTTATATGGCATGGGGCAATTCATCGAAAATTAATCAAAACCCACATTCAGAACCTCTAACCGACATAATCTTGCCCTTGTCGATTATTTTAAATATTTTCAGGGTAGAGTCACGTGGCGACATGTCCAATCGGTGAAGCAATGTCCTTTGTTTGGACACATCCTGTCTTTAGGGAAGACGACACAGAACAAAAAGAAGACAAATGTCAACACTGCAGAAAAACTGTTTGCAAGAAATGCAAGTTATTTATTATTATAAGTTCATTTTGACTTTAAAACTAAAATGTGTTGTTTTCATTTCAAGCGATGCTTTGATTTCAGTTTGAAATATTCAATAAATCATCACAAAATAGTTCATCAGATATTCACTCTTTCATTAAAGAAAATAACCCTGCTTTAATAGTTGAGCTTATTTACAGTAGAGACCATGAATTATGAGAGTAAAAAACCAAATAATCGCTCATTAATCGTAATCGAGGACAAATGTTCAATTAATCGTGATTTTGATTTGAGGTCGTATCGGCCAGCTCTACTCTGTTGCTGGATGCTGAGCTCTTCATTGGCCTGGTGATGACTCCTCCTGTGTTCTGCTCCAGCGCCTCAGTGAGGTTTTAAGATTCACTGTAACACTTGTTCTCTTTGTGTCCTTCAAACAGAGGCACTCATTCAAACCACGTTTCCTCGGGGCCTGGGGAAGATCCTCGGTGTTGAGGTGAGTAACTCTGACCTGTGTAATCAACCGATCACATAAAAACTCTGAGGCAGTTTCCAGACATCCAACTGCATCCTTAATCTGCTTTTAACTGACTGTCAGTTTATTTATTTTCAAACCAAAATCAGGTTCAAACAAAAAAAAAAACAGATATGGGACAGATAGAACAGATAACAGTGATTTAGTATGTGAAGTTTATTGTTTCACACTAGCTCTATTCAGACTGTGATGTTAACGCCCCTGTCACGTTTCACCTTCAGTCTGACTGTCAGTGGGGGTAATCAGGGGGACCAAATGATCCCCCATCTGTACTGTCTTCTGAGGTAGTAAGGAGACATTACAGAGGCGGATCAGCTGAGCAGCCCTGTTTTTCATTATTTCAACCTATCAGACTCAAACCTTTAAGGGTGCTTGTTGTGTTCCATGAAAAGAAAAGAAACGTGGATGATGTCTTTGGTGTCTCGTTTCCAGTCAAAGACCAAATCTAAAGCGGAGGCCTTCACCCGGGCGTTCGTGAAGAACAGCGTCCAGCGGCCAACGCGACTTGACCCGAAGAGCATGCTGAGTCACAAAGCTGTCAATCTGAGCTACGCCAGGATCAAGAGGGACAAGTCCAAGAGGAGCCGCAAGAAAGCCAAAGGACTGAACGCTCGGCAGAAGAGAGCCATGAAGGTCTTCCAGATCAAACCTGAGAACCAGAGGTTTGTCGTGGTCAAAAGAGTTTGTTTTAAATTCCAATTATTCCAGTCAGCCGCTCCTCTCTCCTCAGCATCACTGACGTCACACTTATTATTGCAGATACGAGCTGTTCCTGCCTCTGCATGAGCTCTGGAGAAAGTACATCATTGATCTGTGCGGGGGGGCGAATCGCCTGAGGTAAATATGTTCAGAGCTCCACAAATACGATCTTTGACATTAATAAGTGCCTCTCATAGATGTGAAACTATTACACAAACTGAAGTCTCATACCCTGTCATGTTGTGTGTTCACAGCAATCCACAGTTTCTGCAGCAGAAGCTCGTGAAGGCAGACTTCCACGGTGCCATCATCTCCGGTATACATTTATTTTGGTCAAGTTTAGTTAAATCATGAACTCTATCAAGTGTGGTAGTTAGAATAAAGTTACCTCAGAGTCTCACACAGCTCCTTCTGTATCAGTCGGTTCAGTCAGAGGTACCACAGCAGTGAAGCTAACTTTCAGATCCAGCTTTGAAGAAGGGAGGTGAAGGGACACGTGTTTGCAGGTGTTGGAAAAAATCTAAAATCAGTTGATGTAGTTTAGCTGCTGATTAGAGCTTTCTACAGACAGCTCATGGGGGAACATAGAGCTCTATTTCTACATTTTGAGTAAATCATTCCCTTACTTTGAGCTATAACTTGAAGAGGACATATCATCCCCCTCCTCCACCTTTTCAAACAGTCCCCCTGTGGTCTAAATGAATCATCTGTGCTGTGCTTTGGTCAAAATATAACATGAATCAAGCACCAGAGGAGGTTTGTGACCCTGTATAAACCAGCTCTCTCAGAACGCTCCGTTTTGGTGTGTGTGTCTCTTTAAATGTAATGACATATGGATATCAGGATCTCCTAAACTTACCTGAGAGTCATCAAGTTTTCCAGCAGTGTTAGTGTTGACTTTGTCCGATCAGGTACAGAAAAGACCAACTGAATGATGTGTGTGTGTTGTGTGTATTGTTTTTTATGTGACACCCTTACCTGTTGTTCTCTCCCCTGATTGTAATTGGACTGTTTCTCTATGAGCAGCTACGACAGACTTTTAATCATACGTCTTGTTCTTTGTTCTCTCAGTGGTCCGCTCTAAATGTCCTTCGTATGTGGGGATGACGGGGATTCTAGTTCAAGAATTCAAACACGTTTTTAAAATAATCACCAAAGAAGACAAACTGAAAGGTAAGACGGATGGTTGTGTCATCATCTGGTACTCTTCATATGTCGCGTTTTTAGGTCTGAAACACAAACATAACTCGGATACTCTTTCACAAAACTCAGTGTATACGTGAATCAGTTTGAAATAACTTTAATATCAATGAAACAATATTTGAATCAGATGATGTTTTACATAAAACTGGTCACAATAGATATTTTCTGATGAGCTAGGGAAGTGAAATGTTAGTTTTCAGAGAGAGAATATTAAAACACAAATTGTTTGTTTGTTAGAAACACTGTTAGAAGTGTTGCTCCTCCATTCCTCCTCTCCTCTCTCATTAGCTTTAGTACACTTAGGGCGCGGCCACACTGGTAATCCGTACGGTGCCGAAGCAAAACTCAACCAAAGCGTGCCAGAGCCAAGGAAGTGTACCGAGCACGGAGCGGTCACACCGGTCAAACAAACTGGACTTTAGTGGTGAAGCGTGGTTAGGCACGGTACGGATTGCCAGTGTGACCGCCCACTCAGAAAGTACTCACACAGACCTTTGGGTTTGAAATCCCATATATCCAAATGTTTTCACATCAGCCTGTGAGCTAACAGATCAGTTTGTTTAGATAACACCGGGCATGTAAACTCTGATCATTTCAAACTGACTGACTCTGGTGAAACGTTGAATCTTTGTTTTTGATCAACTCATTTGTTCCCCTGTTTGTTTTCTTCTTCTTCTTCTTCTTCTCACGCTGCACACGTGGTGTTACAGTGATCCCGAAGAGGAACAGCGTGTTTGAAATGGAGATTAACGGCCTCGTCTCCCACATCTATGGAAACCCACTCGAGCAGCGCTCCAGCGAACGCTCCGTCAAGAAATTTAAAGTTAAAAGAACCATCGACTTGTGAGGTCACCAGAGGTCACTACAGTGTGCCTCCAAAGAGAGACGTTACATAACTGACCGCCCTTTATGCCAGTCAGAAGGAAGCGTTATGAAACAGACTGAGTTGAGTTGCACATCATTTTGATTTCTTACAGACGTGTTTCTTTGTGTTCAGGGACCTTTCCTGTACCAGCTCAGTGGGCTGATTGTAAATAAAAAAACTAAAATGTTTAAGGCAGAGCTGGTGGAAAAGATCGCTGCAGGGTGTAAACACAACAGTCAAACTTGGCCCCGCCTCCTGGGCTCATCAGGATGTAGCATGAACGTTACTGCTGGTAGCTACACAAGCTAACAGGAAGCAACACCTTGTTTAAGAATGAACTTTATCTGCTCGCCGTTTCGCCTCATTAGGATTCTATTTTCACTTCTTTGCCACTACGGCAAGATACGTCATTTACGCCCGTTTGAATCGTTTCCAATCGCTGGACTTTATCCACTCCTAAACTCACCTGTGCGCTGTCATTGGCTGGAGGAAACACACCAGCTCCCCGCCATGAAACGTCTTTGTGTCAACCAAAACAAAACAAACCATGAAAATCCAGTCAGAGGAGCGAGTCTGTGCAGTCACAACCACAAGTGGTGATTGAGTGGCATTCCCTTTGTATTTCTTCGTCGGATGAATGTGTGCGATCAAGTCTTTCTTTTATTTTTGAGGAATAAACTACTGACTCTACCTTTAAAATGTGTGAACGACTTCTTTGCTTCTGTTGAATTGTTTCTTCACACTTTGTTACAGCAACTCATTACGTCTCATCCTTTTTTTCGTTTGTTGTTGCCGCTGAGGAAGCAAAGTAAGACGACGTGCAAGTTGGGATTGAGTCACATTTATTTGGAAGAACTTTTCACTTTTAATTCATTTTAATTGGTGTGTTTTCTTTTTGTCCCTTTTAATGCCTAATTATTGGTTATTAGATTTCCTGCAGCACTAAGTTTCTTAACTCTTGTTATGACGTGATCATCAATAAACCTGTTACTAGTCCCTGAACTCTTGGAAGTCTGTTTTTCAGACGTTTGCTCAGTTTTATAACAGAAGTGAGAAATGTGTGAAGTAACGCCTCTGCAGAAAATAATCTGGACTTCCTTGTTCCTCATTGTAACGGAAAAAAACATGAACTCTGGAGGCGTGTAAGCTTCTGAATATAACACGGTGCTTTGTTTCCTTGAATTCCTTCACCTGCTTCAGGAGACTTAGAAACACCTGAGGGCTGTAGTTCACCTGATTAGAGAAGCTGTCTAACCACTTCATCATATTTGAATGATGCGAATGCATTTACCGGTCCTGGTTTGGTTTTATAACACAAATATTTTCATGTAAGGCGCACAAAGGGGGAAGACCGAGCCGTCAGTATCTAATTAGATTTATCTTATGAAGCACAAACATGTTCTCATGAGTATCTGATCACCTAACTGATACTAACAATCCTTGGTGTGATTAATGGGCTTAAGACAGAATTCATGAACACGGCCTGCATGAAAACAAGAATACTCTTTGGGTTCGAAGTAGCACCAAAACAATCTCTCGTCTCATGCAAACTTGAGGGTCACAATCAGTGTTTGACATGAATGCAGATGGAGAAATGACAGAACTGTTAACTAAAGCTGACAAATGTTGAACTGGTTTAACAGACTTTATATCTAAGTTTTTTTAGCTAGTACTGAAACAGACTGAAATTAACATCAATTCCTCTTTATGACATACAACGGCCAACGAGACCATAAGTGAGTGGATGGATTTTTTCTAAAGTTATATTTTTGGATGATTTTTGCCGTTATTGGATAACTTGATTGGACAGAGAGACAGGAAACATTGGGAGGAGACAGGGAGGGACAACGTGTGACAAAGGGCAAAGGTCAGATACTAACCCAGCCGCCTCATAACTGCTATCTGGTGCAGCCTTTGAAGACTGATTATTTTTATTTATAGATATTTGATATGCCTGTCAGCACTGCTGTGGGGTCGGTGTCAAGAGAAACAGCCTTTTTCAATTTTTTTCTTTCAAGCCAAGCCAAATCGTTGGTTGCATACGAGACACTTAAAATAAGGATGAAGATGATTTTGGACAGAAAACACTTCTTTCACATGTGTAGGATAAGATCAGCAGAGCTACATTTTGCTCTCTTGTCCACAGGGGGCGCCAAAAATAGACACAACTTGAAAGATCCTTACAGGAGCTTTAAGTGATGTCACACAGTCCATCTGCACTTTGTGAGTCAGTGGAGCTTCAGTGAAGGACGATCCTGAGACATCTGCATTTAAAACTTTAAAACAAATGATCTGATGTAGAGAGCGACAGAATACCCTGATAACTATACTAGTGTTATTTAGAGCAGTGGTTCTGAACCGGTCTAGCCTCAGGACCCACCACCAACTCCTTAAAAATAAATCGCGACCCAAATTTCAAGATTTATTTCATTTAAATAAAGTGGAGTTTTGAACCACAACAATCATAGACTTTTAGACAGCACTATTTTTTCTGGACCCAAAAGTCGTGACCTACTTTTGGGTCCCAACCCACCAGTTGAGTACCACTAATTTAGAGCTCTCTTTGGCGAAATAAAGGGTCAAGTAGATCCTGCATGTAGATCAGTTGCAGCCAGGTTGACTCAATCATTTCATTGTATAGTTTTAGTCGTTGTCACACCGTGTGAAGTTTAAATGCATGACTTTACTGTCCTGCCAGAACACTTCACACATACTGAAGAGTTCTCTCATGAATTAATTAACAATTAGATTCCACCCTGCAGGAGGAATCTAATCGTTATTTAGTGTAGTGACTTCATTTATGCTAAATTACATTTGTGTGACATGACAACCGACTGAAGGCAGAATAATGTTATAATGAAAATATTAACCGTAATCTTCATCGCATCAACATAGAACATGTTTTGTTCTTTTTGTTGTGATTGAAAATACAATAAAATAGTTCTGGTTCAACCACCGACAACTACACAACTGCTTTTATTGATGAACTGAACTACCATTGCCCGTCAAGAGACGTGTTGGAATGACCTTCAACTGTAAACGTCAAACACTGCGTCTGTAAGTGTCGATGTTTCTTTGTCTCAGTCTCTTAGGAAAAAATTTATGAATAACTAGAAATACACTTCACTGCCTCAGGGATGATGTAAAGATTGGAAAATTTCCTCCAAGTCCCACCTGACACTCAGGTTCACTGGTAGAGATTGACAATGGAAGGAATTTCAGTCACACTTATTTGCTTTCCTAGAACTCAAAGAACCAGCGCCCTTCTGTCTTACAAGTATTGTTTACCTAAAAGGAGAACTTACTTTGGAAAGCCCCATTACGTCATCGAGAACTCAGCTTTTAAGTCCTCCTGCTGAGCCTGTCTCATCAGAGTTGAGACTAACACATGACTTATCACACCTACAGAGGCGTGGAACAGTCAGCACAAAGCCAGAGACTGAAAACAGCACTGAAAACAACACTTGCCTATTGTTAACTACATACAAGGACACCATGGTCGAGCAGCTGACATTCACTAAGGAGAACCAGGAGCGGATCCAGGCGGTTGAGAACTCATTTGGGCCACTGGGGAGACCTCTATCCCAGCCAGGCCGGGTTCTGATCGGAGAAGGCCGGCTGATGAAGCTGTGCCGCCGGGGTCCTCAGCCTAAAGTCTTCTTCCTCTTCAATGATGTGCTGGTGTACGGAAGCATCATTCTGAATAGACGCTTGCACAAAAAACAGCAGATCATCCCTTTAGGTGAGCGTCTCATCTTTTTTCACACTGCATACGGTTGCTTAGCGGTGGACAGGGCGGGATTCTATGCTTGTATTTCTACATTATCATGCAGCAACAGGCTAAGCTTTGATACTTGTTCTATGAACTACTACAACAGAAATAAGAATATGGTGTGAGTGACAGAGAGCTATCCAAATAAATGTATTATTATTGTGCAGTCACTAACTGTAATTCATACATATAATATCTGCATATGTCCTCTCAGTTTATCCTACCTGTTTTTCGGTCATGACAACATGATATCTAACATGCTTGTTGACCATACTGTCCATACCTTTCATGCCTTGTATTAACAAACAGTGTTTCATTGTTTCAGAGGATGTCCAGCTGGAGGATTTGGAGGACAGTGTGAGCATGAGGAACCAGTGGTTAATCCGCACACCTCGAAAGTCCTTCTACGTGTCGGCCTCGTCGTACGAGGAGAAGCGAGCCTGGATGGAACACATGGAGGAATGCAAGTCCAGACTCCTGCAGAGCAGCGGGCGAATGCCTGGGTCAGCCTTCGCTGTGACCTGGATCCCTGACCAGGCCTCTGCCATCTGCATGCGCTGCTCCGACAGGTTTTCCCTGACTCAGCGTCGACACCACTGCAGGAAATGTGGCTTTGTGGTCTGTGGCGCGTGCTCCAAGAAGCGAGCCGTGATCGCACACATTCATCCGACGAAGTGCGTGAGAGTCTGCAATATGTGTCACTCGAGTCTTTCGGTGACTGAGGCAGAAAATCAAGAGATGTGTCGTGTGAGGGGAGACAGTACGGGGAAGATGGGCTCGGATGGAGATGAGGTGGAGGGGTCCAGTGAAGAAGAGGAGGCAGAGGAGCAGATGGAGGACCTTAACCCCGGCAGGTGGATGCATTCCCAGATTGACTCCTGGTCCCCCTATATGTACATCAAGCCAGAGCATTTTAAGCCCCGAACATGCACATATAAGAGCTGAACATGTGTGTGTAAGAGCTGAATCTGACTTTGGGGTATTCCTAAACATGGACTGACGCTGATACAGCTCTGTGCTGTAGAAGCGAGTTAAATTATATTTTCATCCAGTTACAACCATCTTAAGACATTAATGTAAAGAGTTGTGTGTCCTGTATTTATTTATGTGTATATTCTTTCATAACTACTTTTTTGAAACACTGTTGCGATGAGTTCTTCTCTAAAGCACTTTAGTCTGGCCTTAGTTGGTCTCACTACATTTTATTTAAGTCTGATTTTAATCAGATGAAACTGTTGTAATGAAACTGCTGAACTCTACGTCTGCCTCACTTTTGTAATTCAAATGAACAATGAATAAAAACAAAAAAGAATTAAAGAAAATATTTGTACGTGATGATTGGCGTCTGTCTGTAAAAAAAAACTGCATTACAAATGTCTTTCTTGTTCAGGCGGTGGGCATCATGTCTTTTAACGGCAGAATTAAGACTCGACTTTGTGAGTTGTCTCTGTTTGGTTTCTGAAACTCTGACTCACTCTCTCTCAATCTAGAAACAGAAAAAGAGTTAAGGCTGGCCTCGTGGAAAACACACACCTCATTATGCATGTGTAACACGCTGAAAATGCTTTTTCATATTTTTTTCTGTCATTTTGTTATATCAGTGTGTCTAGTTAAACTAATTTAATTTCCAGAAGTATTTAAGTTAATTTAAGAGTAAACAGTAAATACTGTGTGTTTTATCTACCTTTTAAGATTAAGACACTGGTCCTTTAAGGGAGGCGCAGTGACGAAGACACAGAGGTGTGTGTAGGCTGAAAAACAAAGCTTGTGTAAAGCTGTGGGGCATTTCTTTAATAAAAGTCGCTAAAAGTGGCCTATGGCCTGTGAATTTCTCTTAGCCTTCATGTAATTAAAACAGATGAGTTTTAAAATCCAGCCCCTGCAGTGGAGGTTGCTGCTCGGCTTTAACGCTCCCAGCCACCTTTCAGAGGAAACTCATTTCAGCTGCTTGTGTTTGCGTTCTCTGTCTCTCAGTCACTACCCAAAGCTCATGACCACAGGTGGGTTGAAACTTTAGAGCTTTGCTTTCAGGGTCATCTCTTCACAATGATGGTCCGGTACAACGCCTGCATTACTGCTGATTCTGCACCAATCCATCCGTCCAGCCCATGATCCATTTAACCCTCACACTGAGATACTTCAACTCCTTCACCTGTGGCAGAGACTCACCATACTCTTCATAATATTACAAAGGCACAACTAAATCCAACATGAGCAGGCACTTTCTGACAGGAAAAACTTCAAGTGAGTGATCAGTGATAAGTGCTGATGTGATTCTTCATGGTTTCTGAAGTAAATTAATTATTAACAGGTTCAGTCATGGACAATAACCAAAATAAACAAAGTAATTTATTGGAAAGTATACTGTCCTGAACAGGACATGATAAAGCATGTGCAGTTACAACATAAACCTATGATAACTGACATGTTATCTTGAGTTAATTGGTAATAGAGGGGGCGTGTTTATGGAATTGTTCCCTATAGTTTCCTGGAATGTAAACACAATGAAATCAGAGTGATTACCATCCTAAACCAGTCAGAACTACGTGATACTTAACGGAAGTTATGGGTAATTATGGAGTTTTTTCTTTGTAATTCATAGTTTCACTGTAATTACCTCCTGATCGGTGGTATTACACCATAATGCATCACACTGTAAAAGGAAGGTTTACCAAAACTGACGGAAACAGACGGAAACCTGTGGACAGTAATCTGCCTCAGCGGGTTTAGATTCAAAGTAAGACAGAGAGAGGGAAAGAGGTGAGGGTAATGACATAAAGGGTTGCTTTAAGGGAGCTTTTTCCCAAACAGCTTTATTTTTCACTGTGAGATCATCATCTTGGGGCACAAGTTGATGGTCCCTCCCCTGGATCTGAACTTTCTTGTGTCGGCTCCTCTTCTTCTTTTGTGTTTTCATCCGGTTGCCCTTCCTGTCTAGAGCCAGGGTTTGACAACGGAGCCTCATCAGTGTCCTCCATTTCCCATTTGCGTAACATCCAGGGATGGCATAAGATGTTTCTGATTGTAATCCGCTGCTCCACATCCGGGTGCAGAATACCCTGGATAAGGTCCTCGGCCTCAGATGAAACAGACGGCACATCTGGGTGGTGGATTTTGTGTTTCATTTGAATTTCCACCAGTCTTATTACATTGCTGGTATCAAAGGGCATCAATGCGTAGATAAACACGTACAGCACAACACCCATACTCCACACATCGGACAATTTGGGGTTGTATGGAAGTCCTCTCAAAACCTCAGGTGCTGTGTAGGACCAGGAGCCACAGTAGGTTTCACTCAACACCATGTTCCCGTGTCTGTACATGAGCCGCTTGCTGAACCCAAAGTCGCACACTTTCAGGTTGTAATGCCTGTCCAGCAGCAAGTTTTCACATTTGAGGTCCCTGTGAGCGACGTACTTCTTGTGGAGATATTTGATGGCCTTACACAGCTGTGTGAAAAGCCTGCAGCTTAAAGGTTCAGATAAGGCCCCATGATGGTTGATATACCTCAGGAGGTTTCCTTTCCCACAGAGCTCCATCACCACGTAAACCTTGAGACAAAAAAAGGTAAGGTTAAAAATATGCAACAGAAGAAAAACAATGAACTGGGGGGGGTCAATGTCTGGGTGTCCTTAAAATCTGAAGGGAAGGTTGGTTTATTTACATTGCACCTTTCAGACACCAGTGAATTCAAAGTGCTTAAATCTTTGATCTCTGGTGATTCCCACCCCTAAGGAATTCAGGATGAGCTGATGTGAGGGAAGCCGCAGGTTAAAGGTCAGGAAAATTCACTGTGGGCGAGATGGGTTGATGACATTAATATCACCAACCAGGAAAGGACTGATGCCATCAATGAGTAATGAAGCAGTGTGTTTTTTCCCCTCTTTAGTTGATACTGTCGATAAGTCCAGTAACACATCATTGATATAAAGGAGAAAACTATCATTATGGTGTCAGACCATCTTGGAGATCCTGTAAACCTCAGGACGGGAGAAATCTTTTTTCCCCATGAAGTCCTGTCTCCTGAGAACCCCCTCTTCTGTCTGACAGGTAAACTTTTACACTTTGAGTGACAAGTGTGAAAAACAACTGGGAAATTAGAGCAGGCTGTACATGTGTGAAAACAGCTTAACACATAGCACCCTCTGTCATCAGTGTGTGAATGTGTAGGTGTGACTTGCGGTGTAAAAGCACTTTGAGAAGACTAGAAAAACACTATACAAGCTCAAGTCCATTTATTTGCAAAGTTCAAATGAGACATCATGGTTATGTTCAAATAAAAATGTAGTTTCAAACAGTTCACAGACAGCGGTATCCTCAGCTAATGTCCTAAGTGTCCGTTAGAAGTAACTAATGCCATTCATACACATTCATACGCCGCCGACGAAGCAGCGGGAACAATTCGGGGTTGTGCCCAAGGACACATCGGCCATGTAGCTGCAGGAGCTGGGGATTGAACCCCCGACCCCCGACACATTTCTTTTTTAATATTGATACATTATATGAGAGAAAAAAGGACAAGCATAATATTTCCCCATGAATAGTAGGGGAATTATTCGGGTGTATAGCTGAACTTTCTTTGGTTCAGTCACTCAAACACTGGCTTCATATAAGAAAATGAAAAAGTGACATACCTTGGTTGAGTTCAATCCAAAGATGTCATACGTCTTGACAATGTTGGGATGCCTCAAAGTCCTGATGATCTTCATTTCCCGAGGCAGAAACTTTTCCAAGTAGTTGGAGCTGACCTCCTCTTTGTCTATGACCTTAATGGCAACCTTTCTCCTGCGGTCTTTACAGTAGGCACTCACTACTTTGCCGTACGTGCCTTCCCCGAGGTTCCTCTTAAACGTGTAACCGCGGGTCTCCAGGAACGCTTTGTAATTCATCGTGAAAGTTGGAGATGTCCACGGTGTGTTGTGTAAATAAACTCTCTCAGGAACAGTGAGTAATGGTATTTTTTTATTCTGTGGTTTAAACACAGTTTAAAGAGCTGTGACATTGTGACGTCACGTTCTAGAACCAGAACCAGAACATTCAAAAACAACTTTATGTAAACGGTATGAAAAGAACATTTGACTTATTCATCAGTGAATCAACTCACTTTATCTGGAAAACTGTCTCTCTTTTTTTTTCATTTTTTTTTATTGTGATAAGGTGAACAAGTACAAAACTAAAATGTGCACATAGACATGACAATTAAAGCAACGGCAAAACATTAGCTAAGACAAATAGTGTGAATGTGTGTGTGGCAGTATAACACATTAAAGTGAGTGGCTGAGTGGGAAGTAGCAAGAAAAATAAACAGAAACAAAATTTAAGGTAATTGAGAGGAAAAGAAAAGAGAGAAAGAGAATAATAATAATAATAATATCAATAATGGGGATGCCTATTGGTAATGATAATATATCGATTGACATAAATGAATTAAAGTAAATGAAAATGTTCAATAAAATAGCATGGGTTATGTAATATCTAGTAAGTTAGTACGAAAGAAAAAGAGAGAAAAAAGGGGGGGCAGAGTATGTATGTTGTGGGATACAGATGTAAGAAAGAAGGAAAATACTTAAATAAGGAAAATATGATGTGGAGTGTGGGTATTACTCATGGATTTGTGGATATGTATTTGGCTTCAGTTTGAGGTATGATTTTTCTGAGATTTAGGTGAATTATGAATGGATTCCAGGTGGAAAACTGTCTCTTGACTTGGATCTGTTTGTTAGATCATTGAGGTTTCAAACTTTTCACATTGAGTACCAGCACAAAAAATATCACCATTATGGCCAACATTGAAATACATTAGCGTACCACACACTGCGGCCTGTGTACAAAAGAATCCAAACTGGATGTGACTCGAGTCACATTTATTTTCTGACTGTCCTGTGTCATTTGTTGCTAGTCTGGAACTGCTAACGTCGCCTCTTGCAGTTTCTGTTGCGATGCTCGACGAATCCGCCGCTCTTTTCTTTCTAATATTTCCCGATTGGAGCCACAAACGCAAAACACTGTAACCTTCATATTCGCTTCCTCTGCTATCTCTATCAGCTAAACTCGTCAACCATCTGATTTGTACATCTTTATTTAACAAATTAAAAAATCAGAGAGTTCCAGTGTACAACAAGAGTGATCCCCCATATCACCAGTGGGACTCGAACCACAGTTTGAGAATAAATATGTTAGATAATTGGCTACATATTCAGTTCACAACACCATCCTGACACTCTGACACAGTTTGCATTACCTCGCTTTAAAGACGAGAAAATTATTGATCAGATATCTTACAAAGATTGTTTTGTTTTTTTAAGTTAACCAAGAGTACTTATGAGCATTAAGCTAGTGAACTAAGTTGTACATCCCGATCCATCTCTAACCCTTCCTGGATCTCTGGCTGACTAAAACAGCTGAATTGCTGCTATAAGCTTAAATCAATCTTAAACTGTGAATGTTTTACTCACCTGTCTTTTAAAAGAAACTAGTTAAAAACCTGTTTTCACTCAGCCTGATTTCTCTTGTTCTCTTTTCTGTCTCTCTCCTCCCTTCTCTTTGGGGGGAGATATGGTTCCCCAGCATCAACAGTAATAACCCAGACCTATAACACATTTATTGCTTCTACATTTGATACTTTAAGTAAAGTGTATTTTACTTATATTCATTCTGTTCATCTGTAAAGTGTAAAATGAAAGTTTAATTTGTTCCTGATGATTCATAAATAGTTTCTTTAGGCTTACTGCTTTTTTTTAAACATGTACTTTTCAGGACAGGAGCTCAAAGTGTTTGTGAGAAGCTGCAGGTTGTGAAGGTCAGAACTCGCTTTGTATAAACTGTTTCGATTTCACATAAACGGGAAGGAAATGAGAGGGTAAGGACATCTCTGAATTTGAAGGTGTTACAACAATGTGGTGGACTTCTTGTGGTTTCCGTGTACAATAGTTCCTTTTTATTTGAAAGACTAGCTTTCTCCAACAATGCAGCCTGACAAGAAATACTCCAGCAACAGGCTTGATATGAGTCACATTAGGTTGACTGAACATTCAGATTTCTAGTGGCTTTGTGGTGACGAAGCAGTGGGAGCAAATCAGAGTTAAACGACTTGTTTCTGCCAGAGCTGGGGATCGAACCCCCAATCTGGTTGAGAGACGAACTGCTGCCCCTTACATGAATAAAGCAATAAGTGTGTTTACGATGATACGCTGCACTTTATTGTCCCCTTAGGGAAATGTGTCTTGGGCTAACTCCACAGTAGAATAAAAAAATATTCAAGACCAATAATCTCCAGAGATAGACATTGTTTTGGAGAAGTCATTTTCTGATGTTGAAAAAGCAATCTATTACATTTTGTGGATGCTATAAAAGATATTTCTATCTCTATTGTCATAATTAAGAAATCACTCAACATGGTCAACTCAGCTTCGTCTAAATCACACCTTCCTCTTCATGTCACATTGGGGGAAGAGAGTTCTATATCTTGCTGCCATCTGCTGGAAGACTTTATGAAACATATTGTTATCTCAAATCAAAAAAGAGCCACAGCCGTAATCAATAAAGTGACACAAATTGATTAACAGGAAGATTTAACTGAGCCTGAAAAGCAAACTCGAAGAGCTTGCTTAATCCAAACACCTTTAAGACCTCAGTATTGCTCAGTACATCAGGGACTTTCAATTAAAACACATTTGGACTAAAACAGCTTAAGTCTTGAAGAGCAGGAGTTATCATAGATCTGCTGTATTGGATTTCATTAGTTGTTCTGTACTTCCACCTGGGTAGAAGCTGGAGCATTAACCTGGTTGGCAACCTTTCTGATGGTATAATAAAAATAATAATAATAATAATAATAATAATACATTAGTTTTATATAGCGCTTTTCTAAATACTCAAAGACGCTTTGACAAAAACAACTAGCAAAAAAACAAACAAAAACGACGAGGACAGCTAACGAAGACGTAATGTAAGGGGGGAGGGGGAGTTAGGCAGTGTTGAAGAGGTGAGTTTTTAGACATTTCTTGAAGGAGGTGAGTGTGGGGGAGTCTCAGATGTTTTTTGGGAGAGAGTTCCAGAGGGTGGAAACAGCAATGAAGAAGGCCCTGTCTCCCCAGGAGCGATAGTTTGTCCCGTTGGGGGGGGGGGAGGTGTGCATCCACAGACCTGAGAGTGTGGGTGGGAGTGTGCCGGTGGAGGAGATCAGCCAGGTTGTGGAGGGCTTTGTATATGAGGAGTTTGTTGTGTCTTGTTGTGTTCATTTAGTGTTAAACTACAGCCTCAGTAGAGCCTGCTGGGTGATGATTACACTTCATTCTCACTCGTTTGTTTTTCTCCACTAGCAGGAAGCTGTGGCAGGTACATTTATTGAGACAAAGGTCTGAAAGCAATAAACAGGAGCCACGGGCGTGCATTTTTGGGGGCGATGTCAGACTGTGAGGGGGCTGCACAGGGACCGGCGCTCCCAGCAGTCGGGAGATCAGTGCACTTGTCTGTACTCGTGGACAAAACTGGCATTTCCCCAGTAACCCGTTCCAACTGGTCCATAGGTGACCCCCCTGATTCCAGACCAAAGTCCATGAATATATTCATTATTTATATTTATTTATGAAATCCATTCATTGTAACACAGTGAACAGAAAGTGAGGCATCTTGTAATCCTTAAAAAAAGGTTAATTAAACATGCTTTTAAAATCAATGGTGATGAATCCAAGCACGTTTATTCACATCTTATTAGTCCTTAAAACCTGTCTGTAGGGTTAGATGATTCATTGGTCAGTGACACAGAAGACCTGAGATCGACAAACAAAACCTGCAGTCTGCCAGCACTGCAGGGCCTCAGCCAAGAGAGAAGAGACCTGCCAAACACTCCAACGTCAGAGAAATAAAAGAGGCTTAATGTTCAGGTGCAATGGAAAACTTTCAATGATATTAAATCAAATTTCTTTGCTGTTTTTTCTGGATGATACTGAGTTCATATACTCTCCGATAAACTAACTTCTTACAGACTCAGGGTACTTTGTGAGAGATAGTTTGGGACTGAAAACAAAAAGAGTATCAGGAATTTTATCTGAGAAACACAACTTCCCTTCAACCTTTTGCTCTTAGATCGGACTCGCAGAAAAGAAGCCCAATCACAGGCAGGAATCTCCTAATTTTTCATTAAAGTTTCCCCATTCTATGTTTTTAAAGTCATCGGCTTATATGAAACATGGACATATACTCAGTGATGTCACTCATTGGTTCCTGAAGCCAACTTTTAAAGCCCATCACCATGGCGATCACCATGTTAGAAATAATGACTCTACTCTGAATCTAGTATCAAGCAGAGAGGTGGAAATGAGGCAGCCTCCTGTGGAACAGCTACAACGCGCCCTCCTGTCAGTCACCTCAGCCACGCCCCTTTTTATGAGTCGCTCTTAGCCTTATTTTCAACCTGCAAGAGTCATACAAAAATTCTGCCTGAAACATCATGTGTGCTGATGGAGGCTGGAGCTATAAATACAAAAGTGTTTTCAATTTTTGTACCAGGCTGTAAACTTTAAATTCTGCAGTAAAACATCTGTATGGGGTGTGTACTGGCGCTTACAGACCGCGTCGTTTCACGCCTGATACGCCATCGGAGTACAGTAACAGAGATGTAATGGGGGGAAATGGCAATATGTAATGTTGGAGCAGGCTGTCACAGGTGTGGGAAAACAAGGAGGTGGACCCAAGTGCAGAATAAACTAATAAAACTATTTATTTAAACAAAAAGGCAAAAACTAAAACTTTCTCTCAAAATGTCCAAACTGAGAAAATCCAAAACCTGATCAACACTGAAACTCCAACAAACAACAAACAACACTGGCAACTCACAACAACAATCTGACAACATGAGGGAAGGAACACAGAGACTAAATAGACACAGAGGTAATCAAACACAGGTGAGACTAATGACACAGGTCAACACGGAGGGAAACGCACAGAGGCAGGATTAAACACAAGAAACACTGAGGACTACTACAAACTAAATCACACTAAAGACACACAGAACTCAAGAATGTAACATTACCACTACATAGAAACACAAGGAAGAGAAACTACAAAATAAAAAACAGGAAACACTGAAGACTAAACTATAAAACATTAAGACAAAAACACACAAGGGAAACAAGCAACACTAAGGTGGACAGGAGAAATTAAAACATGGAAACCTAAACGCTGAAATACAAAACAAAATGAGACCAAATCATGACACAGGCCAGGCGGAGCAGCTCTGTGTGTGTGTGTGCACACTGATTGACACACTGGGACAACAATTTGACATGGTTATGTGTTCACTCTATAAGTTCAAAGGTGTATTGAACTTTGTTAAGGCGCTGTTGCTCACTCGAGAAACTGCATTTTTTTTTTTTTGCACTTCCACATTGGCTTAATTTTTCAACACTAGAGGATGCCGCTTCATCTCTGCAGTCTTGTGAACTTGAAATCTCAGGAAACTAGGAAATGGGATTATTTAAGATTTTATTGGTCAACTTCAAAAGTCAGAAAAACAAAGAAAACAATGATGTGCTTACTCAATAATGTATACACTTATACTAATTCAAACTAATGATCAAAGGTCACCTTCTGTGTCGGGTCATTCTTGTCACCTCAATGAGGCAACATTTCCACTTTTGGCACAAAATGTCTTCATGCACTCAAGGATGAAACAAATACACTTTGTAGGTCAATGGTTGCTGTGTGAACTCACATTGATTTTTTTCATGCCAGCCATATTTGAGCAACACCCGGAGTGAATTTATCACATCTGGATTCATTTTATTCTCCTCTTGAGAGAGCAATACCATCGGTGATTGATTAGAGGGTGTTTTCCACTCACTCTTCTCCTCCTGCAGACCTCCTGGTTCAGCTGTCATCGGAAGGATCTCCAAACAGAGAAACAGAAGAAACAGAGAGAGAGAGAGAGCGAGAGAGAGAGAAAGAGAGAGAGATTCACTTGGATTATGTTGATCCTGTAAATTATTGTGGTTAGAACTCTGTTGATTTTTTAAGGGTAATGTAACCCATAACATATTTTTAGTAAAGGATATATGACAAGTTAAAAGTTGCTTTATAGAACAATATGTTTTAAAATCAATAGAATAAGAGTTGCATAAAAAAGGGTTAACTTATAAGAACAGATGTGAGAGCTTCTGTGAAGTGAAACGCCCCCTGCAGGTACAGATTTGTATCACAAGGCAGTAGCCTTCTCTCCTTCATTGAGGTTAGTCTCACCCTGATGTGCGGACTCCAACCTCTGGGTGTCCATTGGCTGCGGCTGTGAGTTGCAATAATCCCTCCGTTGACTGTGGACTACTTTTTAAAACCGGACAATTAATTTAACGGTCCGTGAACGCCACACGACGGACCTCTGATCAAATCTGAGCCGAAATGCCTCATGTAAACCGATTTTGCAGCTTTGAAGTCAGGATGGCTCTGTTTTGGCTTTTTATTGTTTTGACGTTTGAAAGCTGTCAATCAGAGGTGTCAGCACGCGGGAACATTTACACTAACCACTGGGCTGTGAGGATCACTGGAGGTCCGGACCAGGCTGAGAAAGTCGCTGCAAAATACGGATATGTCAACTTGGGACAGGTAAAAAAAAACAACAACAACAACGATAACAACAACATGCAATTGTGTGATAATTGTTGTTGTTGTCAAATCTATATTATAAAATATATATAACCTATGTTTTGTAATACATGACGATATGTTTACTCGGTTCCACTTCATTTACACCAATATGAAACTTTCAAATATGCAAATTAACCAAGTCTAATAAAACATACCATAAGAACTGTCTGTATACAACTTTAATTAGTAATGGCCTTATGCATAATTAGTAATCAATGTCAAATGCCATATATATTAGTTATAAGGCATTAATGACTTTTAGGTTGCAGTTGAAGGAAATGCCTCTTGCTGAAGCTTTTCCTGCAGCAGGACAGTAGATTTACCTTCATATATTATATTAACCTAGAGAAGTTCATTATATTGACACTTAAGTGGAAAACATGCAGACTATCTAGAGAGCAAAATTGATGGATGTCTTTATTTAAGCCTGATCAAAGATAAATGATTGAATGAGGGAGCAATAGAAACTATGAAAAGTGAACTTAAACAACACCGACAGCACAAACACCGCAGGATGAAGTTTACTCTTATTTATTTTTAACCCTTCTATGAACTAACCATGAACCATTTTTAATGCAAACATTTCGGATGTTTTGGGCTTATAAGAAACTCTGAAAACCATAAGCATTAATGAAGCTTAAACACTTAATGCCAAAAGAAATTAAACACCATTCAGGGACAGCTCAAACTTTCTTTGATTAAAGCTTCTGTGAGGAACTTGGACTTTGTGTTGATTTTGTTGCCCCCTGTGTGACAAAGCAGTTCCTCTCATCGCCTTACTGATCGTGTCCAATAAATGTGTTGTAGTGTTTTCTAGAAATGACCGCCTTCTGCTTTTAATAGTCAATCGTATCAATCACTGGTCAATTTTTGCTCTGAAAAATGGAAACAAGGATTGTTCATCCTCTAAAATCAACCCCAAGGCAGCAGTTTCAGGTATTAAAAACAGAGATACACGATCCACCTTTTTCAGTTACGATCCAATTCCGATATTTACCGATACTGATTCAGATATTTTCAAGATCATAACCAATAGTGTTATTGTTGTTGTTGGTATTATGCGTGAGGTTAAACACAGCTGTAGTAAACGAAAACCCGACACTGCATTGTGCTGGCTTCACATAAACATTAAGTAGGTTTTCAGATAAAATATTTTAAACTGAAGTGTAAGAATTGTTACTTTAGCTGTTCCATCTCGTCTGAACTTCTTGATGTTGTCGATTTGTGAACACTTCTTACAGTCTCCGTTTGAACGTCTTCAAAATGAGACTGCGCGAGCTGAGGATGTTTTAAGTGCCCAACCATCTTTCTCAATCAGTGATGTGGATCGTCGCTGCCAGTGCGATATCCGATACGAAAAATATCATAAAAATCAGACCCGATATAGCAATATAAGATGAGATTGGTCCCATCTCTAATGCAAAATAACTAGAAAAATTCCATCTTCATTCTGAGGTTTTTTTTTTTTTTGCTCCTGGAGGTCATAAAAAGACCTCAGTGTTGAGCTCAGTCTGTTTCACAAACAGCTTAAAACAGCTAAAGACTCCCCACGGGACCTTTAATGAAATAACTGGTAACGGAAATCTCCAACAAACAAGAAATAACAACAGCTCTACAAAAAAAGATTCAATTTAAAGTCAGTCTTGTGAAGGTTCAAACATGTGTATCCCACATGTTCTGTGTGGCCTCCACATCCTAAAACACACTGAATGACTTAAGTCTGTCTTTATTTCTTTTTAACTAGATTTTCTGTATCGCCTTGTCATTTCTTGTAAGTTTCTTGCACTTTATGATAACTAAATCCCGAAGGAGGAGTGTGAAAAGAGGAATGATTGGAGTCAGAGAAAAGTGGAGAATGAAGAATATATCTGTAAGTGTGCCAGCTGTGCACATGTGCTGAGAAATCTTCTCACAGGAGAGGACATGCATATTTATAAAGTGACTTCATATGCTATTTAGAGAAGGCCCAAATGTGATATGAACGTAGAAAGCTTTGCAGGTTTCATTTTTTTTACATTAAAACGTCAGACCACATCAGCGTAACAGCCGTTCAGATAACTGCTGCTCAGAGAGAAGTAATATTGAGCTTTTAGCCCGCTGCTCATAGTCTTTAATAAGATCAGATAAGACATGACCTTATTCTTCACATTCTCTGTCAGAGATAGAAAACATAATACAGTATAAAAGTGTTTAAAACACATTATCGGAGCTAAAAGAATGGCTGAAAAGCACAGAAGAGCCAAAGCCATCAAATCATGTGTTGTAATATTCTTGATGCTTCTGTTGAATGTGTTTGGTCAGATAGGAAGTCTGGACGACCATTACCATTTCCACCACAGCAGAGTGGTCCGCAGAGCTGCCTTCTCTTTAAAGGGCCCTCACAGCTTCATCCATTTGGACCCAAAGGTGAGGCACCGATCAGGTTTTTATCAACTGGTTTATACAGTGCTGTTGGATGGTCCTAACTGGGGCGCTGACTCATGCAGGAGTGGCCTGAAGTTTGTGTGTTCTTAGAAAATAATACTTTTCTGTGTCTGTCTCTGCTAATAACTACTTAAAGTGATACTTCACCCGTTGAAACATGAATCTGTATTGACATTGGGTCATATATGTCGTAGAAATGTGAAATACATTTTGAAGTTGGTGCCTTCTTGAACGAGAAAAGGCAGAAAGTGTCTTTTTGGCTCATGTGGATGAAAGACACCAACTCCCAGAATGCACAGCACCGCAGGCCACTCCCACCAAGGTCCTCTACAGACATTAACTACAACACATACGGCTGTTTGCTCAACTGATTCCAAGATTTCTTCCAGAGGGAATTGGAATCTTGGAAATTCCTGTCAGAAAACAGACTCTTCGTCTGTGTCCATAGACAAACAGTGAGAGCACCGACACTACCACGGCGGCAGCGGCAGCCAGCAGCCGAGGCATAACAACCGCCTGTCGGCAGCAGCCACCTCGTCGCTATATTGCGGTTGGTAGAGATAGCCACAAACATCCGATTCGAGCACAAGACCTTCAAAATCCCCTTCATCCAAAATCAGTTTGAAGTTGAAACATACCGTTTTCACCATTATCAGTTTCTCCATAGAGCCTGTTAGCATAGCTACCAAGCAATATGGCGGACGTTGAGTTTCGATTCTGGCAGTGAGGTCACACCCACTGATCTGTGATTGGTCTGTAGCTTCAGTGGTCGAAAATATCAAGAACTAGCGTTGAAGTTTCACCCCGCTAACCACAACAGCCGCCGATGACGCAAAATGACGATTTGTGCGTCATTGGAAGCTCCTATTGCAGACAAGAAACACAAAGATATCCCGTCTCAGGGGAAAATGAGGGCGGGATGCACGACCATTCAAAAATACTACCAGGTTTCTAATGATACAAAGCTTAATGCAAATGGGTGAAGTATCCCTTTAACTTAAAAGCATCATACAGATGACATTAGGGGTGGGAATCACCAGAGGCCCCACGATACAATATCATCACGTTGATTGAGTCACGATACGATATTATTGCGATTTCAAAAATGTTGCGATATGCTGAGAATTGCGATACAATATTGCAACTTATTATGTCCAAAAACATTAAACTAAATCAAGAACTGTTTTGTCAAATCAGAAAATATTCTCAGTCTATTCATCTCACTTCAGTCTTTTTATTTCTGCACAATGTGAGTCGAGCCCACAGAGCGACCGACACTGTGATGAAAGTAAAGGCTGCATGCACCTCACAGTCTGAACTGTTGATGTTTCAGTCTAATCGAATTTAAACATGAATTTTTAACAATGCAACTTGTTCAAAATGAATTATGTAACCCATTCTGCAATTACATTTTTTTAAAAGCATATTTGTTAATATAATAAAAATGTTGATACTTGGCGGCCATGAATCGATTTAATATCGCCACGCGAAATATCAGGAAACTATGTTGTATCGATTTTTCCCCCACCTGTAGATGGCATATACATGTGTTTCTATTTGTACAAACTAACACAACAGTGTGAAATATATCAACCTTCTTAGCTTAATTTTTTAATGACTGATGAGTGTCCAAAGTCATATAATTGAAATAATTTGGATTCAGAATAGGATTGCTTAATGAGTTCATAAGAGACAAACCCTGATCTTCTTGAATAAACTGATGTCAGTTTGAACAATTCATCGGCACCAACCATGAGATAATGTCTCTACACTTTGAATAGCCTACTCACTGCATTTCCTTCCATCAAAATAAATGCAGGTAGTTATGGTTAAAGGAACGATATGTAAGATATCTACTGCATTACTTAAACTCTTACTATATGATCAGACGTTAAGGAAACACTCTGGGATTAAGTGTTGGCTTCTCTGACAACAATGAAGCAGCCAGTATGTCCTCCTTCTAAATTTAGATTCTGGTCCTGAATGCTCTGTTATTGTTTTCTAAGTTAACAGCAAACCAACAGGTGTTGCAGCGATGGAAGCGGAGCAAGAGAAGTGGTTCAGATAGAAGTGATTGTACCCGACCTAAAAAGCCTCTGCATGTTTCTAATAAGCTCCACGAGCAGAAACGTGCTCAAACTAGGATCAATATTGGAGATGCTTTTGAAAAATGGAGAGAGGTTAGAACACAGACCAATGCAGAGCTGGCTAAACACTGAAGCTTCAGTGTCCTCGAAATGGTAAACCGTGAGCGTCTGCTCTCGAGAGGAGGGGGCGGGGGAAGGACCCCAGTGTTTTGAATTTTGACTGCAGTACTATTTTAAATGCTACGTGTCAGAATTACATGTTGCTCATTTAACATAGGGCTAGGGTTAGACTCATAAAAAAAAAGAAAGAAAAATATATCACTCAGATTCTTAGACTGGGAGGAGAAGGTAATTGTCCACCTGCGTTCAACATTTAATATTGTATTGTACCATGTGGTTGAAGTAACTGCGCTGCTAGTCTTGCTAACAGGTTTTTAGGTTTGTTGCAGAGGCTGTTGGTAAGTGCAGTTTGTGTAATGGACTTTTTTGATACTAAGAGTTTGAGTTTTTGTCCCTCTTTTTATTTTGGTTATCGGCATAGTTGAGCGAGAGCGAGGTTGGTGAGTGAAACAGAGTGAAGCTAGGGAGCGCCATAAGTGCTAAGAAAGTCCTAGAAGAACAAAATAAAATGTAATTTTATCATTGTTTAATAGCAGATGCACTCTAGAGAATAAATTAACATGTCTACAGCTTTGCACAAACATACAAGAAGGAGTGTTTTGTTTGTATACCGGGTACCAGGTAAATGTCTCATGTTTGTGCCTGCGGTTCAATAAACTAAAAACAAACAATCAGTCATCAGATTACATGGTATCAAAGACAGAATCTGACATTTATGGTTGCAGTAAAGTGACTCTGTTTATATTTGCGTCTTCACAAATATGACACTTCAGTTTCTTCAAGTAGCTCTTTCTGCATTTCAAACTGTTTTTACCACTTCCATCCTCAGGTGCACTGGGCCGAGCAGCAGTTAGTCAAACCAAGAGTTAAAAGGCAAGTCCGAAGTGACACAAGCTTCATTCATTTCAATGACCCTAAATGGTCCAACATGTGGTACATTGTAAGTACTCTACACTGAATCATTCATCGTACTTTCCTTCTTTCTTGGAGTAAGATAAAAATGTCTGGTATTCTTCTTCCATGTTTCTTTTCAGCACTGCGATGATAAGAGCATCCGCTGTCGCTCAGAGATGAACATCCTGGCCGCCTGGCAGAGAGGCTACACGGGCAAGAACGTGGTGGTCACCATATTGGACGATGGCATCGAGAGGAACCACCCTGACCTAGCTCAGAATTATGTATGTGCTAATCATCTAACCATTTTCAAAGACTGTTCAAAATCAAAATGTGTCGTCATAAATTTCCTCATGAAGCATCATTGTGTAACATCACTAATCCACCATTTTTTAAAAACGTTTAATGTTTGCAGGACCATTTAGCAAGCTATAACGTCAATGGGAACGACCATGATCCGACACCACGATATGACTCCGGAAATGAAAACGTGTAAGAAAGAATATCAGTTATATCTCAATCCTGTCACATTCAACTTTAATTATCTCTCGGTCCTTTGGGTAAAAAGCAGGGCATCTCAGATTCAGAGAAGGTTGGTTCTTGTGAGTTTCAGAATTTCTTGGAACATAAAAAGTTTTAGTGTGCTTTAAACAAAATACTGTTATAAAAACTAATGGAAACCTTATTTTCCAGCAGTATCAGGAATCAGCCTCAAACAGTGTTTTGGATTTTTTTATGCCCACTTCACTTGACCACTTGGGTTTGATTCACCTTAAGCCTGGTACTAACTAAAATATTTAAAAATCCTAAACAATCTGAAAAATGTGAGATCCCACAGATGATGACAAATAATTACAGATAACAGTTTTGTACTTAAAGTCTGTGGTGTGCAATGAGATGACCGAATCATTACTTACAGATTCATTGACCATCAACCAGAGTCTCAACTCACAACACCTAATCTTGCAAAGTCAACCGCAACTTAAGAGCAAACAAACATTATGGTCAAGCTAATGTGGCTAGCTATTAGCTACCTGGCTCATCCATTGCAGTAGCAATTTTAGTCCAACTTATTTCCTTGTCAGCTCCATTGAGGTATGTCGAAAGTGGGGAATTAGGCCAGAAATGGTACCAGTTATCTTGTAGTGTGTACCGCGCTTAACTGAAATTTCCTCATCAGATTCTTAAATACAAAGCCCTATTGACCAGCTGTCTGGATGTGAGAAGGAATTCTCCATTAAGTTATCTGTTTGAGATTTTTACAAAATACTCCCTTTTTAAGATTCATTGTTGGGCTTTTTGGGCCTTTAATGGAAAGTGGATATAGTTGGAAATCGGGGAGAGAGAGAGTGGGGAATGACATGCGGGGAGGGAGCCACAGGCGGGATTCAAACCTGGGCCGCCCACTTGGAAGACTACAGCCTCAATACATGGGGCGTGCGCACTAACCCCTGCACCACCAGCGCCCCACTTCCTCTGTTTTATGTGTGTTTAAAGAGGAGTTGAGTTGTATAGTGCGTGGGAAGCTATGTTTAACATCAAAACACAGTTGAATAGAATTACTATTGAATTAAAATTCCAACTAATGCATCTCTGGTTTTAATTATAATAACATCTTAAAAAATTTGGACATCACCATATTCTCTGCATTTATGTTTTCTCAACTTATGGACTTGTGTTAAAAATTCCCTGGCCATGTGAGAGATGATGATCTGAGAGATGATATAAAATGTTTTCTTGTCATTTGTTGTTTTTTGGCTCATTTCCACTGACTGTCAGCAAACAGGGGATGCATTAAGATTAGAGTTTGCACTCTGGTGTAACTTTCTGTGATAGAGGTTTGATAAATAAAGGGCATGTGATGGGATCTGAATACTGATCCCTCTGCAGCTCTTTCTGCAGGTGGTGTGATGTCTCTGTGACCGATGAATGTAAGTGTGTGTTATGATAAGAAATAAAAAACGTTTCCACCAGTCAGGTCATTTTTCACTTATGCCTCTCAGAAAGGTTTACATGCAATCTTCTCTTGAACTTGACATTGAAACAGATCACAGCTGTATGGCAGGTTGTAATTTCTGTTCTTTTTCTCTGTTTACATAAAGACATGGAACTCGGTGTGCGGGTGAAGTTGCAGCAGCGGCCAATAACTCCCACTGCATTGTTGGGGTTGCCTACAACGCTCACATTGGAGGTAGAGTTTTACTTCCATACAAAAATAAATGTTTTCTGGTTTTCCCCTTTTGTCCTGAGTTTAAACATCTGTTTGAGCCACTTTCTTAAACTATCTTTTGAGGCTGACTAGCAGTGGATCAAGTGTTAATTCAACTCTCTAGGTAACGGCTAACAAAATGAATAGCACTTAAATTTGAGTTTTAAGAAGAGATTTAAAAGAGGAGACTGAGTTTTCCTGTCTGAGCTCTGCGTGGGTTCCCTCCTGGTACTGTGGCTTCCTCACACAGTCCAAAGAAATGCTCGCATTTCAGCTGGCATCGGGTCCAGCCTCTTGGCAACTGGAAAAGATAATGGATGGATGGACGGACTAACACGGTACTGGATGAGGATCTCGGGCAGCGTTTCTCTTAGCGAGCAGACATATAGGGGTAGAGCCTGTCCATTTAAGACCTTGAAATCAATTCTTAAATTCACAGGTAGCCAGTGAAGGAAAGCAAGGAAAGCAGTATTGTGGTCACTTTTAATTCTGTGTGGAAGTTGAATTTAATAAGGAATACTTTTGTATATAAAGGAATACTGATGAGGACCACTAATGGTGTATTGAGATAGTTGTTACCTTTGACACAGGGATTCGGATGCTGGATGGTGATGTGACTGACATCGTGGAAGCCAAGTCCCTGGGAATCCGACCGGACTACATCGACATCTACAGTGCCAGCTGGGGGCCAAAAGATGATGGAAAGACAGTTGATGGCCCTGGGCTGCTAACTAAGAGAGCTTTTGAGCAAGGCATCAAAAAGGTTTGATTTGACACAATCATGATTGTAACACCTCCAGAAGCTGTGCTATATCTTTAAATGATATCAACAAATCACTTTATGGTTATATCCGTCAGGGTCGCAAAGGCCTTGGATCCATTTTCGTCTGGGCATCAGGTAACGGCGGTAGGCAAGGAGACCACTGTTCATGTGACGGCTACACCAGCAGCATCTACACAATCTCCATCTCCAGCACCACAGAGAATGGAAATAAGCCGTGGTACCTGGAGGTCTGCAGCTCCATCATGGCCACAACTTACAGCAGTGGGGAGTTTAATGAGAGGAAGATTGTGAGTACTGGGTAAATGTTTTTCTTTTTCAGTTGCATCTCAGATAGTTTGACATACAGGACAACATATGTTACACTCAAAGCACTTTGAGAGTATTTTAACTGGCCTCTTTTAGCTCATTGTTTGGGTTCATGGCTCACAAATAAGTTAACATGCCTAGGGCTAAACAGTTACACAGCTAAAAAGCGTATGAGGTGGTGATCATAGTGGAGCAGTTAGCATCTGTAGTGCTGGATATTTGGCTCAGGAGTTGGTGGAGACCAAAACGGGGTTGAAAGTTTTTGCTTGATGGGGTAGCTTGGGTGTTTTGAGATGGGGGGTTGTATGGGGTACTTATCAATAGTTAGAGGATGTTTACAGTATATACACACAAACCAAAACACTGAGACAGCTTTATGTCTGCACCAATCATTTATCTGAACCAGAATTATGCAAAACTGACAAACTAACAATCCAGCTAGACTCTTTCTATAGAGCACTATGGTAACCAACCGTCAGCTAAAGCTTAAAAATAATACCCTTTGCATTGTCTCTGCTAACATCTGCTGACCCCAATCAGCGGGTGCGCTGCATTAGTTAATACAGAGAAGTTGTGTAGTATAAACATAATCCCAAGGGAAAGGGCTGTTTATGTCTGTGGAAAGTAAACTATGAGTTCCTCAAACTACCCCCTTGATACCCTTTTAACCATTAAAAAAAAATCTTAGTGTTATGTGCATAGACTATAATGTGGTGACACCATCACGTTCCCCAATGGTTTACATTCTACCATTACAAAGCTCTTTGATTGGCATTTGGCCATCACCTGTTGACTGTTTGGAGACGAGAATTGGGACGAGAAGTAAATAATGTCTCTACTCAGTGGAAGCAAATTTTCAGTCACACTCTTGAAGGGGCCGTAAGAACATCTTACTGCATTAAAGAAGACTTCCATTGTAGGCAAGGGGGAGTTGATAATGTTTCATCCATTACCCCTCTTGTTCCCCTTGTTGCCCTCTTGATGTTGGGGTTGATTCAGCCCCACTCTGGTCAGGTTTTGCACTCCAACGTCTAACCGGTAGATCTCAACCAATATGAGGGTTTAAACACATCATCTATATATTCTTTAGCTAAAAGTTGCTCCATGTATGTAACGTTTGGTTTGACCCTAAGGGCTGCATATCTCTGCTCTTCCACCCAATAGAGTGTGCCCTCAGGCTTACTCATTTCATATAAACGTGCCCTATTGAACTCACTTTACATAAGACTTGGTTGTTTTTAAGCTTGGCAGTGACCTCGTTATTACGTACAACTTAGAGTAAATGATGTGTTGACATGAGGTGAGGCATTTACTGCAAAGGTCAAAATGTGCAAAAGTTGTTGTGACTCAATGTGTGTGTGTTTGTGTAGGAGGAGACCAATGATCCGCGGGGGTTGTGTTTGTTTGGACTGTGGTTGTGTTTTTCAGGTCATGTGGAGAGTATATAGTGAGTAAAAGAGAGACGACAAAGGAGACAGAATGATTAATGTCAGCAGACAGCCACATGAAAAGGTGCTCCTCCTCTGCCATGCAGCGTTTTACAATGATCTGTGAGAATCTGTATTTGGGTCCTTTCTGGCGCTCGGCTGCGTCTCTCTTAAGCGTCATCCAACACTATCCTCTGTGTAAATATTTAGGATCTGGTTTGTGAAAAAGACCCACAAGGACAAACCAGAGCAGCTGCAGTAAGGTGGAGGAACGCCAAACAGTCAGGTCAGGTGGTGGAGAGGACACCAAGCAGAGACTTGTCATTTATTTGAACAAGATGCATTTATAAACTCCAGTATGAACAGTCTGTTATCCCTCGAATAAAAGGGTCTGAAGGGTCTGTTTTTTAAATTTCTTATCATCTTAGACCAATGATGAACTTTATTAAGTCAAAGGAAGTGTCAACACAATGACGTGATAAGGTTTACTGTAGCCATGTGCAATTATTCAGAAAAATCCTCAACCTCAGTTGATCCACTGATGGGAAAACTCACAGCACTTAAAGGACTAATGATACTGTATAACTTCACTCAGTCCCGCACTCAGGGGAAGGCTTTAGTGTTTAAAGTTCTGACCCTGATTTGCTGCATTATGCAAAAATCAAGCTCTCTCCATTTCAGTTTGTGGGGCCAGATAATAATATTATGACATTTTTGTGGAAAAGAAGGAAACACCCGGTACAGTTCAATTTCCACGCTTACTCTCTCAGAGAAGTAAGCATGACTTCCCATGTTCACAGACCAAAACAGTTGCAACCCACTAAGGGTTATTATAGTGTGTGTGTGTGTGTGTGTGTGTGTGTGTTCCTGAAAAGGCCTCATCAGTGTCAAACATGAACTGTGTTATTTACAGAGATGATACTGTGTTTGTGCTCTCTTCCAGGTAACCACTGACCTCCGACATCGCTGCACTGACGCTCACACTGGCACCTCTGTCTCTGCTCCCATTGTGGCCGGACTCATAGCTCTCGCCCTGGAGGCCAAGTTAGTCATGTTTTTTTTATGTGTTTTCTTCTCTAAAAGCAACACAATATAAAATGTGTACCTTCAATAACAGCTTCAAAATCACTGACATGGAGGAGGAGGAAGACTGGTGCTTATATCATATAGACCTTTTTTCTTCTATTGTACACAGTGATGATTATCAGAACCAGATAGAAACAGGGACTCAAATGCAGACTCACACATGGCTGAGTTTAGAAAAAAGCAGAGTTTAATAACAGTCCAGGTCGATACACGGTTAGGCAATCCATGAAGCGAACAATCCAACATGACCAGGCAAAAGGAAAAAATAATCACTAGAAAGACTCACAAGGGAAACCAGCTGGAGAACTGGCAACATGAGGGAGGAAACACAGGGATTACATACACAGATAATCAGGGGATAACGAGACACAGGTGAGCACAATCTGGGCAGGGAGGCTCAAGGCAGGATAACATGAAGAGCAGGATCTGAAAGACAGAGACGAGGTTAAGTACAGAATAAAACAGGAACAGACAATAATACTTAAATCAATGGGTAGAAACAAAACATGACCTAGTTAACTTTAAGGATCGTGTCAATGATGTGTTTTGTGGGCGGAGACAAACTGGTGGCAGAAAATTAGCCAGCAGTAGCTTGTGTTCAATTCATGTCAGAAATAAATGGACGATCTGGATGGTTTCTCAAAATATTTTAATAGTTTGGCAGCGGTTGAAAAGTTGTCTTCCAGTGAGGAGCTAACCCTTGATCCAAACAAATGCCCAAAGCTACAGTGGCTGGACATCTTCATATAACTCGAATGCTTGGCTGCTCGTTGTCCGTGTGAAACTCTGTTAATGTGTTGCTGCCTGTCTTGGCCAGCACACTCTTGAAAAAGAGATTTTCATTTCAATGAGTTTCTTTTCCGGTTAAATAAATACATTAAAAAAACTTGTGGAGGAACCCAGAATCTGTGAAGAGACTCTCAAGGCATACAAATCTCTTGACGCATGCGGTCACTCTTTGTAAATAAAGATATTTATGAGGACATTTCTCATATCTACAATTGTAATTCCAGACATTCACAACAACATTTCTCCTAAGACAAATTACTCACTTCATGTGTGTTGGTCCTTTAATTTTCAATCAGATGCCTCCCTGCCTCTCTGCTCGCTCTCTACCCCTTGCGTGCACTAGCCCACACTCAAAGCATGAGCTGAGGTCCGCTTCTGGATCAATGGCGCTTGTGCATATAAGTGGGGGTGGGGGGGGGCTTTTGAGGGAGCACCGAGGGGAGCGGGTGGGTGCAGACGTAGCACTGAGGGAATTCTACTTTTAAAATCATGCTAGTTTTTGAAAATGAACAACCCTGCCTTTAAGTCAGCCAATGACACATTTTCAAACACTGTTATTTTCTTCAAACTTGAAACAAACACATGCTGTTACATTTCCATTAAAATCAAATGCCTTATAGAGCATATAAAGATTGTGTGTGGTGCTGTTTGGCTTCATGAGATGAGCAGTGTCTTTGCTTTCTGCAGCCTTTTGCTGACATGGAGGGATGTGCAGCATCTTCTGGTGAAGACCTCCAGACCAGTCCACCTGAAAGCTGATGACTGGAAAACCAATGCTGCCGGACACAGAGGCAAACTGCATTCTTCTTCTAATGCTAACATGCTAACAGTGCTAACACTGACTGCTTCATATTTGAGATACTTTTTAATACATGTATATATTGTATTTTCGTGTAGTTAGACGGGATCCCTGCAGACCATTTTAAACTCCGCTGACAGACTTGCTCTTGATGCTCACTGAGTGTCCTTTCTCACAGTTAGCCACCTGTATGGGTTTGGACTGGTGGATGCAGAGGCCATGGTGCTGGAGGCGAAGAAGTGGAGGACTGTTCCTCCTCAGCACACCTGCAGTCACGTGCCACAGCGACGCACCAGGTAAACTGAACTTACATTCATAAGTTTACTCCTATCACACAGTAGGTGGTCGTGGTCAGTGATGTGTCTTCATAGTATCATGGATAGCCTTTGTTTTCAGAACTACTCATTTGGAAGATTGTGAACATACCTAAGAGAAACTTTATTTTATTAAAATTGTATATACTTTGTTAATCCCCAAAAGGCTTCTGGTTTGGACCTACAGTATGGACATGCAATAATGGAGAGTTGTGGGGGGCTGCACAGAGGGGGCACCTCTATATTGTTGGGAGTTTTTACCATAATGTGTAAATATTAATGGAAGAAGCTTGAGTGACGTCACCCATTTGTTACTGCGGGGGGGGGCTACGGCGGCTCATCAGCGTTAGCCGGCATTAATGTCTTGAATGGGGGTTGGGGTAATCACTTCATTGGGGTCATCAGGTGGGCACCCTCCTTCCTGGATATTTAGTTAATAGGCTCACAACATCTCCAGAGGGCTCAATGGAAACACCTGGCATCTCCCAGGTGCACCTCTCACTGCTTTTACCCGTCCTGTAGGCTTACAGTCATCTTGCAGCCCAGTTGGGATCCTTTCTTTTCAGCCAGGGCCAATTGCAAACAAAGTAATGTCTGCCCCGTGGCTGGAAGAGTTTACAATATTTGCATATAAATTTGGCAGAAAAAAAACATAGGACACATCCTACCTTGTAGGACATTTCACTCGGTCAAAATTGCGATCTCGGACCATTAGTCTTGTCTGATTAACAAAACACAGACCTCTGACAACCTTTGGTAAGGTTTTTAAATCGAAGCATAGAGCTGAAAATGATTCCTTATTGCTTTATGTTTATATAATATTATTTTCATTAAATCCTGGTACTTACCAACTTTGTGAGTATGGTTGACTAGAAGTTGTTTTTTTCTATGTATTGATGACTAAAGACAATAAAGTAAACTGACAGACTGTACTCATCCATATTCACTTTCTCATAACACTCCAAATAAATGGAGAATACAGAAAAGGGCATCTTTTAATTGGTATCCTTTAATGTAAAGCTATTCTGTAGTTGTATGAAGCTTTTATGCTTATGACTTTGTCAGGCACATCCACGCTGGCCAAAGCCGGAACAGCAGCCTTTCCACCACTGGATGTTCAGAAGAACCTGAGCGACACGTGGGTTACCTGGAGCACGTGGTGGTCCGAGTCCTGATTGCCCACCCAAGACGAGGAGACCTGGAGATCAACCTCATCTCTCCATCTGGGACCAGATCACAGCTACTGGCTAAGAGGTGAGAGCAAATACACCCTGCAGGTCCCATTCTTTGAAGCACTAATTAACATTGTATTAAGTTCTACAAAATGCCTCTGTTTTAACTCTCCATGCTGTGGTCGTGTGTGTGTTTTTCTCATCATTTATTAAACTACTTCCTGTGGAGAACGCTTCCTGTAGATTTTCCCACTGCGACTTTGTGGTGGTAAGACCTGCTGGAGTTTCATATCAACACTATGCAATAGGGATCTCTCTGCTGAACTGATTGGGTGTGTAATTACAAGGCTGTGATTTGTTATGTTCAAAACATCAAATATAAACATGTTAGTCTCTAAATATAAACTCTTTACTGCAAGATGTTTGATTCAGTTTTTGGCAAGTTTCTTCAAATGGTTCTTTGAAGATTTTAATCATTCCTTTAAAAGAAATCCAGCTCCAACACAGGAATGAAAGCTGAATAATAATCTTAATAGTAAACAATTTAAAAATGTCTTTAGTTGCATTACATTTAAAAAAAAATCTCCCCAACAAACTCAAAATCTTTGTTTAAACATGGGCTTACAAAAGTCTGTATAATTAACATTTTGCCCAAATGGAATCTGCCGGTGCTGTGAGAATCAAACAAAACCAAGCCACCATGCATCTAAATGAATACCCCCTTGAAGAGACGTGGGAAGTAGGGGTGCTGAGGGGGCTGCGGCAGATAATGACACAGGAGGCGGGGAGGCCTTGTTGGACTCTTTAAGTAAATGGAGCTGTCCCAACCTTCAGCGATGTGATCTGGCACTACTATCACCCAACATCCCTGACGCCCAGCCGCCACCATCGGCCTGTGTTGCCTCACAACCGCCGTCCTTATTACTGCACGGCCTTCCCCGACCTCCACCTCAGCGGCAAGGAAGTGTGGACGACCGGAGTGCGAGGAAAACAAAGGAGAAATCCTTCCTGCGTCTTATCCCATTTTTCTTAACATGGAGTATGGTCTTTGAGCTGCTCTTTTGTAAAGCGCATCGAGATAACACTTCTTTTCTATCGTTGTGCACACATCGAGGTGTTTCGAAGGTTTTCAACACAATCAAAGAAAACAAAGACGTGTAATCATGCAGGCGTACAGAGCAGCATAACTCAATCTTTACCTAGAAATGTGAGTTATTTGGAGTGGAACTGAAGTGGATCCACTGCATAAATCAAATTTTCCTGATGCACCGCCCAGATCATCTGCTCACTTGTTCTCTGTAATTGAGGAGTCTCTTAATAAAAACTGCACTCCATACAGTTTTCGTAAACAGTTTCACACCTTTAGCTTGCAGCACAGACTGGGCTGGCAGCGCTGCATGCTAATTACTTTATTGGAGCGGGATGCCCGGGTTGAAATCTGACCTGTGGCTCCTTTCCTGCATGTCATTCCCCACTCTCTCTGTCCCCCGATTTTCCGACTCTATCCACTTACCTCTCTCTGCAAAAAGTAAAATGAAGATGTCTTCTCTTGCTGAATGTTTACAGGTTGTTTGACAGTTCCAACGAGGGCTTCAGGAACTGGGAGTTCATGACGGTTCATTTCTGGGGTGAGAGGGCGGAGGGAACATGGACTCTGGAGATTATCGACACACCGTCAAAGCTGCGCAACACTGAGGTGCTGGGTAAGATCCAAGAACACATGCACACCAGATCATCAATTTGACCTCTGGCTACATGTCAAAGTATCTGCAGGCAGGATGTTAGTCCCCCAAAGCTCTCAAAGGTTACATGTGCAAACATGTGAGCAAGCGTGTAAATGAGTAGCTGGATATCTCACTGTATGAACGTGTGGGTGATTAGACATTGAAAGGCAGTCCACTACACAAGAGGCTGATATACTATTATTACTATTGTTGTTGTTACTCCACACAGGCAACTTCAAACAATGGACACTGATCCTTTATGGCACATCTCAGAACCCGTACCATCTCAGCAGTGCTCAGCACTCCCGTTCAAGGATGTTAGAGATCCCTGCCGAGGAGGAGATCCTGGAACATCCGGAGCAGGAGGAAGAGGAAGAGTACAATGGTGAGAGAGTTTAAAAAGTGTTTTTTTTTTCACACCTACATTTTCACACCCAAACTGGAATTAAAAGAACATAAACATGTTATTTTGGCACCGTAAACAATTTGAAAATACAGTATATCCTGATTGAATTGGGTTAGATTAAGAAAAGCTGGAGGTCTGTGAAATAATGCATGCTGTTACAGTTACAGTGTAAAAATGTAAAAGAATTGGCTCTTATTTTTTGGCACTCTGAGAGAATAATAAATGAAAAGACATTTCTAAGCTTGTTGCACTACTGATGATGATGATGATGATTTGCTGTTCATAAAGGTCCATGCCACAGTGAGTGTGGAGACCAGGGCTGTGACGGACCAGATGCTGTTCACTGTCTGAACTGTGTTCATTTCAGCTCAGGGAGTTTGAAGAGCGGCAGGTACGAGATGATTTTACTTTCAAGTAACAACAGATCAAATGTACATTGAAATGAGGAAGTAGTGCAATGGAAACCACAGATTCATCAAGATTACAAGCAACAGAACTAATAGTTGTAATTAATGGTGGTCGACAAACAGTTTGAGTTGTTATGATTTTAAATCCTTCATGTTTTTAGGTCACAAAAATATGTATTGTGTTTTTTTTAAAGATTTATTTATTTTTGGGCTTTTTGGGCCTTTATTGGAGTGATAGGACAGTGGATAGAGTTGGCACTCAGGGGGAGAGAGAGAGGGGAATGACAAGTGGGAAAGGAGCCACAGGTTGGATTTGAACCTGGGCGCGTTTGGAGGACTACAGCCTCCATACATGGGGCGCGCGCACTTACCCCTGTGCAACCAGCGCCCCTTATGTATTGTGTTTAACTGGCAGTGGTCTGCAGTTTAATGCTGTTGAGCTCAACATATTGAGATTCTGAGCTCCTTGAAGCTCTAAGTGGACCACTCGTCCATCTTTATTCTGCTGTCAGTCTCATCAGACTGTCCCACATGTGTGTAGATCCTGTGTGAGCCACTGTCCTCTGGGACTCTACGGGGACGTGTCATCTCATCGCTGTAGACGCTGCTATAAAGGCTGTGAGAGATGTGTCAGCTCGTCACAGGGCGCCTGTCTCTCCTGTCGAAGAGGACTTTACCTCGACACCATCAACTCCAGCTGCGTAGAGGGCTGCACCCCAGGATACTATCCTGATGACAGTAAGTGAACACATCCACAATAAAGATGTCAGGTCTTTGTAAAGGATATTGATCCTGTCATAACTGAACCAAAGGGGTTGATCCATGTAGTTCAAATATATACTTCTATTGTTGGGTATTAGAACGTGCACACGATTAGATTGTTCACAAAATACCCACAATGAATTGAAGTGAATGAAACTGAATGAGTACCATTACTGGACCCAAGAAATCCTTTAAGCCTGAAGACTGTATATATATAGTAACTGGAAAAAACAAAACTGAGCAGCGGGCCTTGAAAAATTAAACTGAGTTTGTAAGAGCTGGTGACAAAAAGTCACAACAGCCCGCAGAATGATTTAAAGTGTGCTGGAAGATACTGCCTACTGAAAATACATCCTATATTTCAGCATGTTCATATTTCACCATAGATCATGAGATGACATACAGCTAGCTCAAAGCAGAAGGAGTATTTAAGACCAGATCTCTGAATACCGATAGCTGCACTCTGCTGCATAACTGGACTTCTGAAATGTCCTTTAAAGTCGTCCTACATATGGCACACATCTAACCACTCAAAGCACTTTTTACAACGCAGGTCACACCTACACATTGACTCCCCATTCACACACTGATTGCAGAGGCTAAAAGTGTCCATTATTATTAACTAATCTATTCATATAAAATTAACACACCACTGACGGAGCAGCGGGAGCAACTTAGAGTTGACGTTTGGCTGCTGGAGGGATTGAACTCCTGACGTTCTGGACCTAATTTTTTTAAATGCACAGAATGAGGTAGTTTTATACTATTGTTTTTTCTATTGTTCTGTCACACACCTATCCAGGGACTACAGCCATGGTGGCTAAACTGGCACAATATAGAAATGTTATGAATATTATCCCTGTAACTTTAACTATAAAAATACAAATGATCTTTTCAATCATTTTGCTTTTACATACTGCGAAAAATATGACTGAGTTTTTCCTTTGGTTAAATAAAGAATACTTAGCATATATATTGATGAATGTGCATGCTGTCTTACAGATCAGAGACAGTGTTTGAAGTGTAATGACCCCTGTGTGAGATGTCTGAGGTATGCAGACAGATGCACTGCCTGCAGAGAAGGCTACAGGTCTGTAGAGATGCTTCATCTTTGGTTCAAACTCAAATTGAAAAAACAAACTGTTAATGGAGTTGTTATTTTGTATAGTCTAGCAGGGATGACGTGTGTTCCTGAATGCACCAATGGGACCTTTTTCCATCTGGAGGAGATGTCGTGCAGCCCATGCCACTCCTCCTGTAGGACTTGCACAGGTCAGTGTGTTTGTTTTCATGGCTTTGTTCAAGCTGACAAAGTTTCAGTTTCAGGTTCTGTGCAAATTTTGACTCATGAAATGAAATCAATTTGTGTTTTTTTCCTCAGGGCCGGGTAAGGAGGAGTGTATCCAGTGTGCAGAGGGATTCCTGCAGCAGCAGTGGAGGTGTGTGCAGACCTGTTCACCTGGCTTCTACTCTGGAGAGGCAGCAGGACTCCCTCACAAGATGTGTCACAGGTGGGGGGGATTTTCTCTTCACTAAACATCTTAACCTTCAATTTTTTTATTAAATGTTTTTATCAAGTGTAGAGTTTAACAACACTTCATTGTGCAGACGTCAGATTGAAATGAAGAGGGGGTATTAAAGCAACAATATGAAACTTTCCACCTTTTAAAAGTAGTTTCAAAGTAGAAAGGCGTCTCCAATTGTCACAGAGCGCCCCGGTCCCCTGCTTTGCAGCGATTCTTGTAGCAGAAGTGTGAACCACTTTAGGGCACTAGTTCACACACCAGCCTTCAGTTAAAAAGAAGCCAGTCAGCCTGTTTCTGTTCTGTTTGATACAACGGCTGAGGCTAAGAGACAGAAGAAGACGGTGATAAATGAACCTTAGAAGGTAAAAAGCTAAAGTGACCGAGTTAGAGAAAATATTGGACAGACTTTTAAATGTTGGCGAGAGCTTCTCAAAGCAGTAAGGCAGCAAGTCAGATGCTGAGCTGGCTATGTCACTTCACTGTGTGTGTTTTACAACAATGGAGCTTCACTCAGAGACCTTCGATTCTGAAAAATATAAGAAACAGAAAGCACAAAATGTGCAATGAAGGAGCTGTGCAGTTGACAATGAAACAAATATTATAGTGTATTTAAATCTACTCACAAATCGCACCAAACCAAATTCCTCCATTATGATGCTGTCAGTCATTTTCTGCAGAATATCCCTCACCACATAGTATCCTTTTACTGTGATATACTTTTGTTTCTATCCTACGTGTATTAAAAACAATGATGTCATTCTATAAGGTTTTACTGGTTTGTTTCTTTTGTCTCCAGGTGTGAAGAAAACTGTGTGACATGCAGTGGGCCTGGAACAACCTGCACCAAATGCAAAGAGGGCTTCAGTCTGCTTAGCAAGACTTGTATTGTGAATGCATCCTGTAATAATGGTGAGCATGAATGTTTAACCCACATGAGCTGCATTCAAAACGTTTTCCTCTTTTTTTTTTTAAATACTTTTTGGTATAACTTTCATATTTATAAAAAGAAACAAACAACACAAATGAACAAAGACAACAAAAAGGAACACCTGGTGGAAACATGGCTTCATACAGATCCTGATTTATTACGTCAAAGAGAGTCACAAGAAGGTAGCGTTCTCATCCTCTGCTACAAATTCAATTCATTTCCCCCTCTTTTTTAACAAAGGAATAATTATGTCCATCCATCCATCCATCAGGTTCACACTAATCCCTTGTAATGGCCCTCAAGCAGTGAACAGTAGTTTATATCCACATGTTGAAGTTAAGCCCACTGCCCTGTAGCTGTGTTTTTGGCTCGCTAATATGATATTAAAATGAATAGTAACATCGGTGTTAGTGCTACGAAGTAGTCAGCTAATAAATGAATCAATATGCTTGTGTCAACATTAAAATGATCTATAATGGGACTGGTTCTGAGGCTATAGTCCTCCAAGCGGGCAGCCCAGGACCGCAGTCATCTTTTTTTCATGAAAATATCTGTCAAGTCTGCGGTCATAGTTTAAAAAAAATATTTGTCTCGGTCTCAGACTTGGTGGACTCTGGATTTTAAATCAAGACCAGAGGCTATTTTTCCACGTCATTACTCTGATTAGACGGAACATGCCCCTTTCTAAAACAACAAATAACTTGAATTAACTGGTGTTACGGCCCAGGCTTCCCGGTGTTATGGTCTTGGTAAGTGACACGCCCACTGCACACAAGATGATGATTTTTCAGTGATATTTATGGTCCTGATCTTGGTCTCAGTCTCACCCTGCCTTGGTCTTGGTCTTGGTCTTGACTCGGTCTGGATCCCTAAATGTCTAGGTCTTGTCTTAGTCTTTGGTATGTTTTGGTCTCGGTTAGTGTGGTCTTAAATGTGAAGGCCTCTCTGATCAGATGTCTTCATAAGGATTAGGTATCCTGGTTCAGTTTGAAACTTGGTGAAGAGTTGATGTTTGGTTTCGGAGCATGTTTAGATTTAACCTCTGGTGCTGTAGTGTGTTGGTTCACTAGATTCCAACGTGACATGTGTAAGCTCTCTTCTGTTGAACTGAATATCTCTCTGTTTGTCAGCTGACGAAGTGTTCTGTGAGATGGTGAGATCCAACCGTCTCTGTGAGAAGAAGCTCTACCGTCAGTTCTGCTGCCGAACCTGTCTGATGAATGGATGAGATTCTGTTTCATTTATACTTTAGAGATGTTTTTTTAAAGCAGTATGTGAAATGTACCCAAATATTCTGTGATTAACACGAAGTATACTGAACATGTACAAAACTTCTTCATAAAGAATGTGTGTTTTTTTTACAAAAAAGTCTGACCTGTCTGTTATTTCCATTTACAATCATTTTCTTTACAGGAGAATATTTTAAATCACATTCTTATGTAAATAATAATAGTGAGATCTCTGCCTGTTTAGCAGTGACTGCTCTGACCACAGCTCTATGAAAACATAATGTGACACTGGTTCGGTTATCTTTTTTGAGTTAATTGTTGGTTTTAAGAAGAAGAAGAAGAAAAAAGATATACTCTGTTAATCCCATGAGGGGAAATTCAATTTAACACTCTGTTGTTGAACATGCTAATCCTGTCCACGCACGCTCAGTTCTCAAAAACATATTTGTTCACATGGAAACTCAAAACGCACTGTTACGACTGTCATGAGTGTGCAAAGACAAAAACGTTCTCCTTGACATGCTAAAATGTTCTCGCCATTCCTCTGCAATGACCATTTCATTTTACAAAGCTGTCCATTCAGGGCGCCTCTGCTCGTCAACATAGTGGGAGCACTAGTTTGGTTACGTCTCATGTAAACACAATGATGAGGAGAAACCAGCGAACAGTGTGACAAGTCCAAACCAACATTTTCCCCTTCTACACATAACCTCCTTAAAGAGAGTGAGAGTCTGAAAATCTTCACCCTGGAAAGACTTTTCCAAAAGGTTCATTTTCAGAGACCTAAAACCCCATTTGCGTAAGCACCAAATACCAAAACGCACCTCAGACCAGACCAAACCTCTGTTTTTAAAAATACCCGCCTATAGTGTGGACTAAGGCTGACTGCAAAAGTACCTGAAGTCCCATGTGTGTTAAAATGCAAAATCAGTACAACAAATTGTACGGTCTGAAAAGTTCATGTTTTTATCGGCACATGCTGTACTGGGGATTTTTTTTTTTAACTTATCTGTTTTGATTTAAAGGTCCCATATTATGCTTTTTTCTGGTTTTATATGCTCTTTAGTGTGTTTTCCAAGTGTCCTGTGCATGTTTAGGCACATCTATGTGCAAAAATTCAAAGTCTGCGGAAACACGTCTTCTCCTACGTCCTCCTGTTAGCTGTAGCATTAGCTGCATGTAACGCTCGGTTCTAGCCCCCCTCGATAAAAATGTGCCACTGTGACACCTTGTCAGTGTGAGGTCACTGATCTAAGCCCATTGGCTCGTTGTGGCAAGCCCAGCAGCTCATGTTGCACGCCCGTTAACTTCTGTAGCACGCCCACGATATGCTGTAGCCTGCGGTAGCACAGTGGTGCTAAGGTGCTAATGTTTTTGCTCCCTGGCCCTCGGAGCCAAAGTGGCTGCATTCCCAATATGGTAAAAGGGGCGTGACATTTCCAAGAACCGTGCAGAGCGACTGACCAATTACGGCAGAGCTGACAGGCCGACCAATCAGATCAGACTTGGCACATGTGGACACTTCAGAGCCTTAGAGAGAGAGTCAGAAGCGAGCCGGTGCATGGAGCGGCAGTTCATGAAAACAGACACTTTTTAGAACTTTAGCTATTGTGAACATACTTTAGTAGGTGCATAGATTAAATATACAAACCCCAAAAAGGGCAGAATATGACCTCTTTAACAAAAGATTAGAGTGATTCAAAATAAAAGGTGTGACTGATATGACCGGTGCTTTGTAGCTGTTCACTTGGAGGCCAAAGGTTCAATTCAAACTCCAACTCTTTGGCTGTTTGATCCAAAGTGATGTTGAGATTGCGTTTCTTCTACATCATCACCTCATAAACACCTCTTCAAAAACCGATGTGTGACGTCTCTGAAACTACGTCCATGTTTGTCTATGTGTCCTTGTCACTGTCACTCCTGTCAGCTGACACACTGCAAAAACTTAAATCTAACCAAGTGTTTTTTTCTAATATATTGGTTTTGGAGTGCACTCACAAAAAACAGGTTTCACCCAGGTGTTTCTGAGCATAAATCAGTGTTTCTATGGGAATCCAAAAACAATTGTTGACACTGACGGTAGGTGTAGTGTGAATGCAAAAGCCCTGGCTGGCAGTCAGTACATATTCCAGCCTTCAAAGAGCCATATGGTCTGAAGCTTCTTTGATACCGTTTATGGTCTGAAGCATTTTAACAGGAAACAGCTGTAAACTGAGGACTGAGTCGAGGTTTTGTGTCTTTAAACCAGAAGGAATTTGTTATTTTTCCATCTTCATGATGTGCAACAGAAAACTGGCTCATCTTCAACCAGAGCTGTTTGTGTTTGTGTTTTGTATGTCCGTTTCGTTCCTGGATAATGATGGTGATACTCTCATTATTTGTTCTGTGTAATGTCAGAACCTCCTCTGATGCAGTAAAACAGCTCGACTGAAGACAGGACACGATAGGACACTCCATTTCATATCGGAACACGACTGAAGCAATCGACCTGATTAGAAATGTTCTTCAGCCTGTAATCTTAAACTGGCTTGATAAAATGTTTGATTAAATAATTCTCAGGTGTCTACATGTTCCAAAATATGTCCATGGTAAATAAAACTGATTATGCCTCCACATTTGTTTACAAAAGCTGTTCCACATTTAAACGTTGCCCTTCCTGTTTCTGGTTTAAGCAAGAGCCTGAAACATTCCTAAATATGGACTCAACAGAATAACCAGCGCTGCACATCTGACAAAGTAATGGTCGTGACTCATGATCAAAATATTACCATGTTTTTGTAAATAATTCGACTTGCCGTTTGTTATTTGTATCCCATAGCTGTGGATTATAACCTCTGTTCTGTGTCATTGAAGCAGCAACACATGTTTCAGTGTTCATCAACTCGTGCATGAAATTTAAAAAAACAATTATTGGAAAACTGAACCAACGGGTTCAATGTTTAATAATTAACACTAAATTGAAATGTAAATAAAATGTGATCATACTCAAAATGTGGGTGACAAGTTACTTATTAATTCCTGCATCATAAAGTCGTATATGAGGCAGCTGATGGGGCTCAGTAGTAGAGTCTCTCAACAGGAAGTCACTCACTCTGACATCTCTCCATTAGTGCATGTCCATTGGATAATGTTTGTGCATGTGTTTAGCATGTTCAACAACAAAGTGTAAAATTTAATTTCCGAACGTGCGATTAATAAAGAATATCTTCTTCTTGTGATCCTGACACTAAACCTGGTGTAGTTTTACAAATCAAAATGTTAGTTTCATGATAATGTCCTTGACCTTCAGAGTAGCTCACTCTCTAATGAAATAAAGTCTCATGTAGTTAACATTGAGACATATCCTAGGAAAACAATATGTTGCCATGCCTAAACTGCATGGCTCAGCTTTAAATGTCTTTCAGATTGTTAGTAAATGCTGGTACTCATATCAGTAACATATTCAAGATTCAAGATTTGTATTTGTCACATGCTCATACAGATGTGCAGTGAAATGTAAAGACTGTTCTGCCAGGCCATGCAATAACTCTCAAATTACTAATACACATAAATACAGTAAAATAGAATATAATGTAACATTTAAAAAAAAAGAATTATTTGAATATACAAAATATAGAATATAGAATAATGTAAAGTGTCAGTGTGTAAAGTGTCCAGGGTGTCAATATATACACATATAATCATTCACATTATATGTTATTAACATGTCGACGGTGATGATAAAGATCTATGGAAAGACACTTAATTTAATTGAAAAGCGGGGCTCGGAACTCATTAAGTCTGTATACCGGAACCTACCCGGACGATAAAGAGGGGCGCACATGTGTAGCAACATCATGTCCACTGAAAACAAGTGAAAGTATTTAATGATATTGCCGAATAATGTCGATTAATAAATAATGTCCGAAGCTGCTGTCGAGGAACTTTCTGTGTTATCTTCCATTTACTGCGGAGAGGGAGAGTGTCAGCTCGTCCAGCAGTCTGGTGAGTTTATGTCTAAAACATTCAAACATTCAAACATTCAAACATTCATATCACTTTAACAAACATACATTATCATGTTATCATGTTATCATGTTATCATGCAATCATGCAGCATGAAGAGTATCAGAGCTTCATGTACAAACACAATATCAAAGCGCTATTAAACTATTTTTGCTTATTTTCATTTAATTTTCTCCAAAAGTTTTCAGTAAAATCAGAATGCGTGTGTTACCTATTAGGAACTTTTCAAAATAAAATACAAAATATGACGTAATGATTAAAGCGTCACCATGCAATTAGTGCAGAATGTCCCTTTAATTTGATTAAAAAGTCTATAATTAAATCAGCTTTAAATGTACAGGGTAACAGAAAGGGTCCCGGGACATGATGGGGAATGAGAAGGTTTCTTACTTTTTACAATGTTTTAAAAATAAACACATTATCAAAGTGTTCCTCTCCAATTTCTGCAGATTTTCTCTTTTATTTTCTGAATTATTTAAATTAAAATTAACAAATATTTTAATTTCTATTAAATCCACTTTCAGCAGGTCAAAGGTTATTACTTGATGCACTAACTGTTGAGCACCCTCATTATAAACTTCACACAACCATGACTTTTTAAATGTTTTATTATTATTTTTATTATTAAGTGATATCATATGTTGATCATTACAATGCTTTTTTAAATCAGTGCACACGTCATTATTTATTGTATGTGTTATAATGACATCTTCCAGCTGCTGTTTTGGGGCGGCTGGCTTGATGATGGTTTCAAACGATGGCTCACTTAAGTGTAAGCGGCCCCAAAGTTCAGTTAAATATAAAAATGAAGTTTTCTAGAACTTCATAAGACTATCGCCTTATAAAACCGCCTTCCCAAAGAAACGTGGGACGCTGTTAAATGTAAATAAATAGAGAAAGCGATTTGCAGATCATCAAAACCCCATATTTAAAGGAAAATATAAAAAAGAAAATGTGACGTTTGTTGAAACTGGGAAATTAACAGCTTTTGGAAAACGAAATGCCCATTTTGAATTAGATGCCGACAGCTTGTTTAACAAAGAAATAATAATACAGGTTTTTAGGTCCTAATATTAAGAATAATAAAATAGTCACATTTTCTAAATAAAGCCTTTCCTTGTTAGTAACAACTATAATATCCAATGAAAGTAATATGATTTGGTGGTCCGCTCTCGTAGAAAGTCGTGATGTGCGCTGACGTCTTTTCATTTATAAAGCTCTCACAGAGAAATGACCCTCATACTAAACAGAACTCAAACATCTGTCGGCTGGGGATTACCCGACACGTTCCTCAAAGATGTTACTGTGTGAATGTTCCTCGAGTCAAATCAGAATGGGGAACATCTGCTTTTTCTTATTCTGCACCTCTTCTGCACTCTTGGAACAACATACGACATCGTCTTGAGGGAAATTAAATTTGACCTTTTGGACGTTTTAGAAACCGGATTTTAAACTTCTGTTTCTATCTGTTTTATTATTTTGTTTTTGTGACTTGTTTTTACTTTGTTTTCTTACACTCTAGTATTTACTTATTCCTTTGAATTGTCTTAGCTTCTTAGAAACCCAAGTTTATTTATTTTAGCAGTCTTGTATTCATCCGTCTTCTGGTTCTTTTAAATTTCTGTATTTGAAAAGACTCATTGTAAATGAGTTCTGCCTCTCAGTGATCTCTCGATGTATAAATAAAGGTTGAATGAATGAATGAATTATAGAAAGGACAGATGTTATTCTCTCACTCGCCTCGCAGACATTAACTCTAAAACCTCAAATCAGTAAAACGGGGTCATTTGACGTTCAGGTGACATTGATGCTGCAGCAGCTCTGACGTGACTCTGTTTGCCTCTCAGCTCAGGATGGGCTGGTGGTCCAGATTAAAAGCACCGTCGGAGGAGAGAGGCGGCTGGACGTGAGTCTTCTGTTCCATCTGCACCCCGACTACCCCTCCCGCCCCCCCGACATCTCCGTCTCTTCCACTCGTCTGTCCAGGACTCAGTGTCACGGCGTCAGACGGAAGCTTCTCCATCAAGCTGCAGCGCTCCCATCAGAGCCGATGGTGCATCAGCTGGTGGAGTGGTTACAGGTACAACAATGTGACTCAGCTGTAACTGTGGAACAAACATGACAAGACAAAAGAAAAGTGTCTGATTGTTTGTTGTGTTTGCAATAACAGAGTGTGGAGGTGACGGAAGAATGCAGAGGAGGTGAGCAGGAGGTGAACGTGACGGACCAGGGGGAGATGTGGACGGCGGTGCTTTCTCTGGACCACATCCGCTCTCGAAATCGTTACGTCGGCCTGCTGGAGCGCTGGAGCCAGCAGCTGCAGCTCACTGGGAGAGTGTTACTGGGACGCAGTATACTCGTGATTCTGCAGGGAGAGAGAGCCAACATCAAGGTATGAAGACATGCTTAACGCGGGGCGGCTGTGGCTCAGCTGGTAGAGTCGGTCGTCTCTCAACCGGAAGGTTTGGGGTTCAATCCCCAACTCCTGCATCGTCCGATGTGTCCCTGGGCAAGACGCTTAACTCTGAATTCTTTTGTCTTACAATTTTAAATTGATCGATTATAGCATGATGATCTAAAGTGCATTTTAAAGTTGCTGTTGATGTTCCTTATTCCAGTAAATGGTAAATGTGCTTTGTGAGTGTGCTAAGTGTCTTGCCCAAGGACACATCGGACATGTCGCTGCAGGAGCTGGGGATCGAACCCCCAACCTTCCAGTTGAGAGACAACCCACTCTACCAACTGATCCACAGCCGCCCCAGAAGAACCCTCACAGTATTCAGAAATAAGAGATAAACTAGGGATACATCCTGTACACTCACTGAATTGTCCCCATCAACAAATATACAAATACATTCTATCAATCCCCAAATCAGAAGCGTGACGCAGAGAAACATTCAGAAGATCCACCGTAAATAAAGAAGTGATGGCTGTATGATCAAATCTGGACACATGTGCATGGATTGTGTTCTAGATGAAATGGCCTTCAGCTGGGACTACAGGTATAAATGGTCGGATACGTTCACTAAGTTAACCTTCATGAAAGTCTAAAGTTTGTGATCTTGTCTCTGCAGGAGTTTTGTCGCCTCTTAAAGACGGTGAAGGTGGACGTGGATTCTTCAGGCAAGAAATGCAAAGAGAGGATGATGAAGGTTCTCATTGAGACTCCTGCGTCTTCTTCCTCTGGACCTGGGTATGAACACATGACTGTGAAGGAACAGAATCAAAGTCAGGAGTTCTACAACCTGTGTTGTGTCACTCAGTAGAATCACATGTTTTCTTTCCTCTGCTTCTCTCCGTCAGGCTTCAGGGTTTCGTTGTCAGGAGCTACCAGTCAGCACCAGAGCTGACTGCAGCCTTCCAGGAATTACACCTCACCGAGCTCTACCAACAAATACTTCCATCTATAAGTGACTGACAGCACACAGGTGTTCACACAATGATTCTATAAACAGTTGGGGTTTGGAGTCTTTGGGTGACTCATGATTCGGTTCTTCAGTTTCACGATTTGATTGAGAATTCTGGATTCATGATTCAAAATCTATTTTTGAATTAGTACATACTTCAGGAGCCCTGTGATTGACTGGCCAACTCCAGTCCAGGGTGTAACCCCGCCTCTCGCCCTGTGACAGCTGGGATCGGCTCCAGCTTTCCCGCGACCCCGAACGGTGAAAGCGGTCAAGATAATGGACTTACTTCAGGATCTACTCCAGTCATCTGTGAGACTGGCTGAATTTCTTGCTGCTCCATTTGAGTTACAGAGCTAGCTTTAGCTAAGAGGGAGTGACTGTTTAGCCCCCCCAAAAAAGTGTTGGAAGTTATGCATCTGTTTAAAATCTCAGAAGATAAGAATCTTGATTTTGACTTAAACCTCTAACGAACAGTAGCAGCAGCTCAACAGCAGACACAGAAAAACAGAAAGAAATGTCATCATCGATGATGTGAATTCTGATACTCGATTGAATCATTCATTCTGTCTGCACGTACTTTAAAACCTCTGTACATTGTTTTGGAATTCAACATCTTGGCTCCATCTAGTGGTTAAATCAAGGCTAACACTGGAAGACTTGGGAACTCAATGGACTTTCTCTTTCTCTCTTTTTTAAGTTATTCGTCCTTTTTTTTTTTACCTGAGATTCAACTAGAGGAGGAACAAGAGGGGAGTTCAGGCAACAGTCATGCAAAGTGAAGCGTCTCTGATTGGGAGGCGTCCTCTTTGTATTTTATTAGAGCGATGGGATTGTGTTGTTAAACCTTGCTGCTGAGTTTTTATGATCGTATAAATGACCCGTCTGTCACGCCTCTGCTGTCTGTCACAAGTATGGAAAAGACTTTCACATACTTGTGCATCCAAGCCTCCTGCCTCTCTCCTGCTGATGGAATCAAGACATCCCTAAAGGTGGCGTGCTGAGAAAGATTTACAGGACACAGGCAGGAGGAGAGTGGAGACGTGGAGGCACAAAGAAGAGAAAGCAGAAGAGCTGTGTGCTGAAAGAAAAATCTATTTTCTTGAAATAAAAATTGGGAACGGAAAGATTTGAAATGTGCTGTCACTTTTTAATTATCATAATTTTACCTCATGTTGGAGTCAAATCATTCCACATTTCACTGGGAAATGTAGTTTTTAACAGTTCTCATATGTAGTTTATAATCAGAGGTACAGTATACACAGTATGAGATAACTTTGTAGTTTCACAAATAGGAATGAAAATCTGCAAACAGACTGCAGAAGGATGGAGTCACCTGAAAGTCTTATTTAGCATTTTTTCTGTAATACATGAAACTGTAAAAAAAACAAAAACAATTTAATTTTTGAAATAGGAAGAATATAATGTTTCCTAATGCATCTTGCTTAAAATTACTTGGAAATAAATCGCAGGTGGGCGGCTGTGGTTCAGTTGATAGATGCAGTGTCTTTTCTTCGTTCATTATTGTGGCAGCTTTGACTGAATTGGGTTTCACAGCCAGTTTGCTGACATTTTTTTTATGCTCAAATTTGTTGGAAGTGGGACATTATGACACGTCAAAAAAGAAAAAGAAAAGTTTTCTGAAAGCATCCCAAGCCATAACTATGAACAAACCTGATGCTTTAGAGGACGTGACTGGTGAGACAACAGTCATTTATTATCACAGCTCTGGGATTTGTAATGGTGCAAGGCGCAGCGTTTTCAAAAAAATCATTGTTCCATTGTTTGGAAGGAACAACAATGAAGGCTATTGTCTTCATTATAGTGTTCAATTGATCAAACCTGCCAGAACACGGGAACTCTAACATGGAGCTCTGTCCTCCTGCAGCCTCAGATTCAGATTCTTTATTGTCCCCCAAGGAGAAATTTGTTTTGCAGCAGGAGCACACAGAAGACATAAAACACAAAGACAACAATATCAAAGTTAAAAAATCAGACGACAACAAAATAAAAACAATCGCAATAAATCAGTCAAGAGCTCGTACCAAAGTGGAAATTCCTACCAAGATATTAAAGTGAAAAGTGGAGGTGTGCAAATGTGCAGTTCAAGTGCAAAGTGCACGCCTCTTCACTTCTGCAGCTGCTGATCATAACACGACTGTTGTTTCTGCTTTGGTTGATGTCTGACACCTGAAATGTTACGTGGCTAATTTCTTAAATAAAAGTGAACCAGAACACATTAAAAACAACACGATTGAGTGATTACTTTCACTGCTGTTCTAAAAAGAAACATTTTTAATGTATATGTTATGAGGCAGAGTCAGGGGTGTGGTTGCATTTCAGCAGTTTATGAGCAATGCAGTAAAATACAGAATGACGTCAGAGTGGGTTGTAGTTAACATTAGCGAACAAATAAACAACTGTCACATATACATTTCTTTAACAACCTAATTGAACACACACGTAATGCCCTCTACATACATGAGACCCAAATCAAACATCAGTCCCAGGATATAATTAAAGATAAAGCATACTTTTATATTCATACAGAGGCTGGGAAGTGCAAAACAAAATTACAAAGTCTGAAACGCTTTCACAAAGCTCGAGGCAAATTTACATTTTGTGTTTCACACTTTGGAATTTTGTTTTGCACTTCCCAGCTACCGTTTTAATCATCCCTGATACAATAAGATGCTTTGTCCCTGAGATGAATCACATCGCTTTAAATCCTGATTTCTGATTGGCTCAACTATCCCCAGCTCCTAAAGTCACATGTTAAACCTCAAATTGCTCCCAAGGCCATCACCAAAGCAGTACCTCTTATATCTTGCTGATTTTGTCCTGAACATGTGTAAATAGTTGTTTTTTTTAACCAAAGGCTCATCCTGCTTTTTTCCTGCAGTCAAATTATTGTAAAAAAAATGAAAAATGAAAAAGCTGTTTCTGCAACGTGCAGTAAATCAATTCATCTGACATATATTCAGACATTTAAAATAATTATCTGGAGTCTTCTCTCAACCGGAAAGTTGAGGTTGTTTGATTTTGTTATTCAAATACAGGCATTAGCTGTTTTAAGTAGGCCTTTATATTTTCTATTTCTTAACAGAGACATTGTTTGTGACTCCTGCCTATCGACTACTGATGGAAATGACCTCATACTCTGGTACAGTGGCTGCACACTGTCCCTGTCAAACAAATCAAATAAATACATAAGCATAAGTCCAGTCCCTGTACCATGTGACAGTCCATTGATAAGAACAGTTTGGGGCTCAAAATCATTCAAAATCTTTATTTCAGGTTTTTACATCAGCTTACATGTTCTGCAACAAGCTCTGATCTGAAAACTAGGAAGGTGTTGTCAGCTAGGTGGATGAATCGAAACCTGCTTTGAGTAGATATTGATAGTGTGTCGTTGTCAGGCTTTGTTTGGACTGAGCACTTGAGTTTCATTCTCTGAGCATCAACAGGAGAGGCGGTTGACGCGTGTCACACCCTCTGTTGATCGCAAGCTGAAAATCTGAGGCGGGATTTTCACGAAAATCCAAGTTTGAAAGAGTCTGAATCTGAAGCGTCAGGCACTTCAGCGTTTCCACAGAGGCAGGCACTTTCCCTTACTGAAACCTGGATCCACCCAGAAAACACAGTCACACCTGCTGCTCTTTCTGTTGACACAGTGTTCTCACACACCCCCCCCCGCTCTGTTGGACGTGGAGGTGGTACAGGTATCCTCATTTCTAATACCTGGAAATTCAATAAACTCTTCCCACTGAGCAACAACTCCTCATTTGAATATCACACAATCTTAGTTACTGCTCCTATTAAAATGTACATTGCTATCATTTACAGCCCACCAGGGTGTAATCTGAATGATTTTGTTGTGGAACTGGACATGCTACTCTCAGCCTTCCTAAAAGAGCACGTCACTCCGCTGTTCATCTCCTTACTCTGGCTCCCAGTTACTGCTCGCATCAAATTTAAAACTCTGCTGCTCGCTTACAAAACAGACACAGAAACGTCTCCTCCTTACTTTAACTCTCTCATCCAGGTCTACACTCCCTCCCCCCCTCTACGCTCTGCCAATGAAAGACGTCTGATCCAACCTTCACAACAGGGTCCTAAGTCTCTGACTAGACTCTTCTCCTCTGTCGCCCCCCGGTGGTGGAATGAACTTCCAAACTCCATGTGATCTGCAGAGTCCCTCTGCACCTTTAAGAAAAAGCTAAAGACCCAGCTCTTTCATGAATACCTACTAACTTAATGATGATGGTCTCCATATTATTGATGATGATGATGGTAATGACGATGGTTTTTGTTTGATAACGACGACTTATAAGATGGTTTCTATACTGATTAGAGCTCTCAAGAACTGCCCTCAATGTTGTGCTTTGCCTCTGGTCACTTCCTGTCAGCACCTGTGTGTCCAATCAGACTCAAAGCTGATCGTTTGCTCTTACTGACATTGTTCCCTTTTTTCTAGATCCTTGCTTGTGTTGTTCTTACTCTCTGATGTACGTCGCTTTGGATAAAAGCATCTGCTAAGTGAATTGTAGGATGTTGCCAAGTTTCATCACTTATTTTGTTCATTCATGGCACATTTTACTTTTTGACTATTTTGACCTTCTGGACCAAACTATGTTAAATACAATATCCCATTTATAATGCCTATTATGTGGATTACCAACATTAATAAATGAATTGCATTAAATATAAGGAATAAGTACAAGAAGTGCTTACAAGATGACCATTACGTTTCAGTTAATGCATTATAAATGACCATAAGCACAAGTTAATGGTTTATTACCAGCAGTGAAAAAAATGTCCTTGTCAAAAAAAAATAAAAGGTTGTTTCGCTGTGCAAATTACTTTTTATGTTCTTTACTCTCGTTTTTAACATCCACTTACTGACAAACTAGCAGAGCAGCAGCCACACCTACCAGGAAGTGTTGACTGCATGACACTCCACTAATGTTCATCATTGAGTCCTATTGAATAAGAGTAAAAAGCATCTAGCCACACAATATGTTACACCTAAGTATTTTATAATCTTCGGGAGTTTGTCGACATGTGCTTTGTGCAGAGAAAGTTTCTGATGAGAGGAATCAGCTCTGTGTGAATCTCTGGATGCTGCAGCCGCTAACAGATCAGATCCTCTCTCAGGAGGATTCATGCAAAGCACATCTGCTAAACGTTTCCTCCAAACTTTGAGCTCGCCTGAGGTCTAGTCTCGGGATTGCCCTGCAGATGATGCACACACAAGACGCTGCTGCTCGCGTTGCTCCTCCTCGATAGTCTCTTCAATTCAAGAAGTGTAAAAGAGGCTTCAACCGGAAACCAAACTTTTTTCTTCGAACTTTTTTTTTTTTTTTTTTTTTTTTGCTCTGAGGCAAAAGAGGAAAAGAGACGAGCTCACAGTGTCATAAAACAACACGGTTCCTTTTTTTCTGCTTTTACGTTTTGCTGTTGGAAATGTGTGAGCTGCCGACCAACGAGGGAGAAGTAAAAGGTTTCTGGAGAGGAGAATAAGGGCGACGTCGAGTGATTTCAGGCTGCACAACACTCACATAACGGATTTTGGTCCTTTATCATGGAAGATGTGAGTAGCCCTACGAGTCCCCGATCTGCCTCTATGTGCGCTGCTTCGCTTCTTTGTAGCACTTTAATATTATCTTTGCAATGTAGCGTCACATTTTTGATACATTTGATTGAGGTAGGACACTTCATTAAGTACTCACCAAGTGACCTTATACGTAAATCACGGTTGTTAAATACTTTCTCTGCAAGGGTGCGACCAAATAACACGAGCTAAGTCGGGGCCCATAGAAAAGCTGCGCTAACACAAACCCGATTATTTTGGTGTAAAGTTGAAAGTAAAAAGTGACTTTTGGGTTTTGTAGCGATGCCAAACTGTGTGATGCACTCATCCAAAGTTTACAACATTTGGCACAAAGCACCTGCCCACCTGTCAAAAGTGTTGCATCAACTAGTTGGTCAGATTCCATAAGGGACTCCGTCAAATGTGAAGAGAGCCGCATTTAAAAATCATCCCATTTAACCTTTGCGCTTAATATTGATGCAAAAATAACATTTAAAAAAAGTGGTTCAGGTCTTCTTTGATGTAAGAGGACTCCATGGGGAATTCGGCTTAATTTAAATTCCCATTCAGCGCCCACAGGACTTTCATTTTAACATTTAGTAGGCCTTTTGGAGAACAACTATACCGTCCAGGACAAGTCTCATTTCTGCAGGAGAGGATGCGAGACAGCATCAGATCAACATTTGACAAATCTAAAGGAGCCTACTTGAAGATTAAAACTTGGCCGATAGGCTGCTGTGTAAAAAAAAAAATAAGCACAGGTTTAAAGTTTTTTGTTTTGATCCAAGTAAGTTGTGATTTATCGTGGGCACGATGATGTTACGCTTCAGAACGTCAACACGCTTTGGGAGCAGATTCACACTCATCACAAGACACATTCTCACTCTGATTTTGGCCATTTTCTTTAAAGAGCTAACAAACACTAATACATAATACCTCCAGAAATGAAATGAGCTGCGGGGGGAATTTGGCTTTTTGAGGAAGCAGACAAGAAAAGGGAAGTTTAGAAACATAGGTTATATGGTCTGTTTATGAAGAGAACATTTCGATGCATGCAGTCGTACACCACCCTATGTTTCCCATCTCTTTCCAATCAACACCATGGAGGTTGTTTAAACCATCAGCTGTTAAAGCTCACATGTAATCTACACCTAACACCATGTTTCTCTGTTATACTCTGAAGCATCCTCATAAAACAGCAACAAAGCTGGTTGGCGATAGTGAACCCAGTCATAAGTGTGATGTGTTAATTCAGATCACATGTTGAAGAGCACATCAGATGAAGGCTACAAATAGAGATCGAGTTTCAGTCTGAGCTGAAGTACACAGCGTTTTCACATAATTAGGCTTAAGTCTTACCAGAGTTTCTCTTCATACTGGAGTTTCTATGAGTTCTCTATACTGGGTGGGATCTCAAAGACGATTTCCAGAGGCCACATATTTCATAACTTTTTGCTGTCAAGGTGTTTATTCGATGGCATATTGTTAGAATTATCACATTAAAAGAAAACATCCTGCTCCGTATCACCAATTTAGCCCTTCGGCTTCATAAAATCAAAACGGATGAGTTGCATAAAAAAACTCGACCTGTATAGTGTGAGCTTTACAGACCAAATGTGTTAATTTTTTGAACAAGGCTGTACACATGTTTATCTCTGCTGTCAAAATGGGGATTTAAACATTGCAGAATGGTGTCCTTCACATTGAAAGCCTTGATGCTCAATTCAGATTTGTTTGTTTGGATGTTCACATTGCTTTTTTAAAATGTGTCCTGTCTCAGACTCCTGTGGGAATTGTCATATGAAAATGGGCCAAATCTCATTTGAAAAGATCAGATTTCATGTGACCTGTGCTGTTCACACTGTCAGAATAAATACATCAGATTTAGGTGACAGTCGGCTGCATTGCAGTGTGCAGCATATCTGATCCAGGACTTTTGCAGCCAGCCTCAGGTGGACACTCAGCTCGGGGTTTTGAATTTCCACATTGGTGTAATTATTAACCTTGTAGGATCCTGCTTGATTGTTATGTCTTTTCTGGCTGACAGATTGCTGTCATAGTAACTTGTCGATCTCAGGTAGCTATGCCCTTGAGCCTGATTTGCCTTGTTGTCAGTTTACCTCTAAAGTGGTCCATTATGTAGGACAAACCGTGTTAGAGGACACTCGGAGTGGAGATAAAGACCTTAATCTTGTAAGGAAAATAATTATAGTTTTTGGACTTTGACTGACTTTTGTCCAACATTAGCTGTCCACACTGATCAGATGAACACATCTACACCCTCAGCATCATACAACTCAAGTATCCACAAACTGAAGTGAGCTTTGTTGGAGAAAGTACAACAACAGCACAACATTACCACAGGGAACCTCCATTACCATCTCACTATATTTTCTGCATGCAGAAATCTTTTTTTTTTTTACAAAATCCCATGCAGCATGATTTATGGACATTTTATGACGTCAGAAAATGACGTCCATGGCTAAAGATTCCTAAAGTGAAGATGGGTGCAGGCCAATAGGAGTGAAACTTCCTTAAAAGGAAACAGTCGAAGGTTTAGGAGTTAGTCTGTATTCAGCTAATTGGAGTCTCAGAGACTGGATTTATCTTGTTGGTGAAATTTGTTAGTTTTCAGTTTTATTGCTTCAGTTCCACCCAGAGTCTGTAAATATTATTGGACGAAGCCTGAGTGACGTCAGCCATCTGATACTGCAGGGGACTCTGGAGTCCCATGGATGGCTGCCTCATCCTAACTTTCAGTCATCCTATGGACATGCTGAGAGCTGAGGCGGGTTTTACTGAAAGCCTCTTGACTTACATCACACATGCCTGTCAGTCAGGTCAGCTACGTGTGCCTTATTGTAAAAAACACTTATCCTTCATAAAATCTAACAGATGAGTTATCAAAAATAATTCACCCCCCACCCCCCTTACTGTGTGCTGATCGAGACGTGAGCTAATCAAACCTTTTTCGTTCTCCCAACCAGGCTGTAAACATGTTCATTCTGCTGTGAAATCAGGTATTTTTGAATCCACATTTTTGAACCTTTTAACTGTTTTCACTCGCACAGAACTCCTGAAAAAGTCTTGACATGTTTTGAGGTAGGCTGCATGTATGAATGCAAATAGAAATTCTTTTTTACCCCCAAAGTTTTCCTGCCAGCCCCAAAGCGAATCTTTTGCGTGAAGTCAGGGTGAGAGGATGTGTGAATTCAGGACAAACTCATCGCGAGCAAGCAGGTTGCAGGTTGTATGTCACGTGCTGCGTCCTGACATCCACTCCTCTTGTGTGACAGATAGCCTCCCACTGCGAGGTGCATGTGTGAACAAGCAACTTAGGAAGATTTGCCTGAATTTTTTTTTGAGATTTTCAGGAATGCACATGAATACATGAAGTTTGTTGTACAGTAAATTATTTTCTAAAGACTGAAGTCAGCCCGCGCGCAGCGTTTATAACCGGGCAGCATGTTAGTCTGAACTCCCTCTCCATGGCTGGTTGCCCACTAACAGCTGTTTGGCACTTATCTCTTTCTATTTACTTTGAATACGTGGTTCTTTCCTGTTCTTCACTCTACTTCACATTCTTTCTTATCTTCTTCACTTTTCACCCCTTAAAACCGCCGTGCGCCATCCAACGATGAGCGTGCGTCTCAGCAGCACTGACTCATCCTTTTTTTATCAGCATCCCGCTGACCCCAGAGTGCCGAGTGTGACGTGTCTGCCTGACCCATTCAGCCAGAAGGAAACAGACTGCCACATTATGTGTCAGGCAGAAAACAATTAACCCTCTCTCATAATCGCTCTGCTAGCCCGGCCTCTGCTGCACAATGGATGTGTGTGTGTGTGTGTGTGTGTGCATCGTCTTACTGGGGCACTGCTGGAATTTCTGGGAAAGTGCTTTTATGAAAAAAAGCAAGAGCCTCAATAGTGAATGAGTGTGTGTACTTGACGAGACAAAAGTCCTCAAGAGATGGAAAGATGAAGACATGGTCCTTTTATACATTTCTACTGACGGCACATGGGTTCACTTAGGATTGAATAGAAGTGCGGTTTGCATTTATTTTACATTCCTCAATATTTCTCACACTGTACTCTTCTTAATATCAGGACCTTTCTCTATTGTAATCATCCTACACACACGCAGAGCTGTACATTGGTGGGATTTATTTCATGCTTCTGAAAGTAGAAGTCCTGTTCTTGTTACTAAATAGATCATATGTGACCGACAGTTTAGCACCATTACTGCGACTACGAAGTGCAGTCAAAGTAAGAAGTGAACTTCAAATCCTGCGTTGACCAACAAGGAAAGGTTTGACATGTTGTGGTTGAGAAAAGAGTTGAACAATCATGGCTGCAGCCAGAGTGTTTCCAGCCCAATCATTTGGAGTGGTGGCTTGCCACCCCAACTCAACCTGGTGCCACTCGAAAAGAATATACATTACAAAATGTATTACATTTATTCATTAAAAGATTACGTCATTAATGTCCACTAGTTTTATTTCTCTGCTCTGCTAGCGTGTTCACACTGACTTTAACCCTGGCTTTAATAGTTTGTCTCAGATGCAGATCCAGGATATGAATTTGGCCAAGCCTCTTACCTGAAGAAGTGACCGCCTTCATTGTTAGCTTCCTCCCTGCTACAGTATGTTTGCCCGTTTTTGCAAAATGCACATTCCTACTGGCGCAGTGACAGTGGCGTGTTGACACAGTACAGCCATGTGCTCGTTGTAAACACAGAATTGTATAGAACCGGAACGATTGGCCTCATGGATCTGTCCCTTGGATCTGCCTTTAACTGCTGATACACGTTCTTAATGTTTGCATCAGATATTATACTCTAACAGTACAACGATTATAAAGCAACATTTTGCAGTGCTGAATCTATATTTAGTATTTTGGAATTTTGTGATACGAAAAATATCCTGGGCTGCACGGCGTTGCCTGTTGCCTCACACCTGTTGCCTGTAGATGTGAGTGTGGCTGGTTGTTTGTCTCTCTATGTTAACCCTGTGATTGACTCGTGACCAGTCCAGGGTTTACTCTCACCCGGTGACAGCTGGGATCAAGTCAAGCCATGATTGTGGAAGCTCAATGACTCTTGTGTTAGTGTTTGGTTTCTCCTCTAATCTGGTGCACATAGTACCCGTATTCGTCAACAGAGCTGTCAATCATTGCATTTCATACCATTTTATAGCATCCAATAACTGATGCCAGATGAATTGAACACCATCATGAAAACTATCATGACAAAACCAGGTTTGAGAAAAAATGATTTGACGTGCATTTTGATTTTATAGTTAGACTCAAGTCCAATCTATTAACATAGAGAAGGCGGGGTTTATGATCTATACTGCAGTCGGCCTGCCGGGGGAGCTCTAAGTCTTTTGGCTTCATTCGAGGCAAAGTGCTCCGCTGTGCATTCTTTATGTTCTATGGCTACAACATATGTACGAAGTTTAAAGTAAATACGGTTATCTCAGTATTAAATAATGATAACACACGACTCAGTTGGTAGAATTGGTCGTCTCTCAACCGGAAGGCCGGGGGTTTGATCCCCTGCTCCTGCAGCCACATGTCCAATGTTTCCTTGGGCAAGAGTCTTAACCTTAAGTTTCTCTCGCTGCTTCGTCAGCAGCGTATGAGTGTGTATGAATGGGGTTTGTCACTTCTGTTGGTCTCTTTAGATAGCAGCCTCTAACATCAGGGTGTGAGTGTGTAGGTGTGACCTGCAGTGAAAGACTTCCGCTAAAACTAGAAAAGGTGCTATACAAGCTCAAGTCCATTTAGTCCGTTTAAATAGGAAAACAACCAATGAAACAGAAAGGGTCACAAAATATCCCAAATATGAAATTATAACCCCTTAATTGTGGTACAGTACACCATGTTTAACCAATACACATGTCTTATGTGTCTAATTATTACTGTATAACTGTATACTGTACTCGTTCAGAATAGTTTGAATAACATTTGACACCATTAGTGTTTAGTGACTAACGATTATGTACTGAGAGCGTTTCGTTTCAGGAAGATTGTGGGTGTTGATGTGCAATGTTTCATATCATGCATTAAAGTTCTCACGTGGCCATGGCAGGATTGTAAAAATAGACTTCCTGCATGAGCTATGAGTCTTACAAAGCCAACATTAGTTGAGGTTTATTATATTCTGGTCTCAACATGAACTCTTTCAGAAATGTAATGTGTGCTTACAAGCTCATTAATATCCTGTTTTCAAGGTCTTAAACATTTACAGAAAAAACAAGAAACCTGGTTAATCATATCACACTGATCATGACAGTCGGGCTGGGTGATATGAACTCTCTGTTTTTTTATCACGCCAAACTCGATTTATGATTTTAATTTGATGACATAGAAATGAGTAAAAACTAATTTTGCTTTGATTTTATCAACAACATTTTACAAAATTACAAAATTAAATTGGATTTCCCTTTGAGGATTAATAAAGTAACCTGAATTTCCCTTTAGTGGTTAAAGTGTGAGCTGTAAACTTGTCTTTAAAAGTGCACTTTGCAGTCTCAGGGTACAGGATAAAGCAGAGCAACTTCAGCAAAATACTTGTGGCTGGGTGGCACATACACACAGTCTATACTCTATAGGAAGTAAAAAAAAAAAAGGGGGTGGGGGGGGGGGGCGGACTGCTGGAGCCAAAAGGCTTCAGAGTACGTAAAAGACAACATTTTGATGTCATTTTTGAAAAGCTTGATTTTCCTTAAACCTGATTTGTCGATAAAAAAAGATTTATTGAGCAGCCATAGCATCGAGGTATCATCCTGGTGCAGTTCATGTCTCCCCATCTCAGCCTCTTTGTTTTCTGTTGGAAACCTGGATCAGGTGTCTAGATGCAGCATTAAGCTGGTTGCTTTCTGAGTCTTTGTAGAGGCTCTACAATTGATTGGCTGGTGACCAAAATTTGCCAAATTTCAGCCTTTTTGGCCCCAATCGACTCTGATTCTGATCTTAGACTTGCACACACGACGCAAGTTTCATGCTATGGGATACACACACTTAAAAAAAAAAACAAGAGACTACTGGAGGATGAACAGAGACTGCTTCACTTGCTCGTCTCACCTGAAATTATACCTCTGCCACTTTCACTTTTAGATCTGTCCTGTCCTATGTGTGTGTGTGTGTGTGTGTGTGTGTGTGTGTGTGTGTGTGTGTGTGTGTGTGTGTGTGTGTGTGTGTGTGTGTGTGTGTGTGGGGAAGACAAGTTATGAAGAGTTTGTTTTTGCTGTCAATTATAGTTCAATCAATCGATCTTTATTGTATCGCACCAATTCACAACAATTGTAATCTCATGACACTTTACAAAAGAGCAAGTAGAAAACGTCACACATTACAAGGAAGACACAACGGTCTTAGTTCTGACAGAAATAGAAAGCAGAAATTGGTGTATCATTTTCAGGTTCAAACCCGGATCTGTTGCTTTCATACAAAACAAATGGCGAGGATACTTCCTCTATGTTTATCCTGTTTTTCACTGAGTTAAAGAGAAAATGAAACATGAAGGTTGAATGTTATTGAGATTGGGAGTGCACACTTTGTGTACCATGAGTGACTTACTCAGGAATCACAATACGACTCTGAGCAGAGACATAGCCTGCTTCTCTTTTTGATTGCAGGGTGCGGAGAGTTTTATTAACCCCTCCTGTTTTTTTTTTTTTATTGCAGCATATTTGGCTGTGACAACATTGGCAGCAACGGCATAAAAAAAGGAAGTAAAATCTCACAGTAGAAAGGAGCATCGTTGAATATGATTGTTTCAGCAGTTATTTAAATCTGAGCTTCTTTGGTTTTCATTTCAAATCTTTATGTCTGTTTTTGTGCAGCTTTTGTCAGACAGAAGACACCGCTGATCAGCCAGTAACTTGTGTTTCTTTATAGGATAACAACATGTGAATAACACCAGCAGAATGGTGTGTTGGTCCTGTAGCTGGTTTCTCCCAGCTGGTGTAGTTCGGGGTTAGTGGGAGTGAAGTGTAAGCTCCAGTGAGGGTTGTGGTGAGTTCAAGCTGGGCAGGTCAGTGTGAAAATCAATGAATGCCAGATGCTCCAAGACCTAAAACCTCATCAGAAACACATGTTGGCTAAGGTGTGCCTCTTCCACAAAACCCTGAGCTCTAATTTTTTCTTTGCTTTTTTAAGAGCCAGCAGGCCAACATGCATGACAAACGTTAGCTTTAGCACATTGTCATTTTATAACTGCACCACCCCCTGTCTCTGCGTTTCATTTTAGTTTGCACAGTGGTAGAAAAGTAACCTCAATGTTCACCTCAACACCACTGAAAGGACTGATAATAGTTTGGGCTAATGTGTTTTGGTTATGTCTGTGTTTCAGTGCAGAGCAGACTTCCTGTGTGAGTTCAAAAATATGAGTCCCTTCACCTACTGCGTGCTATCACGGCGCACAGCCAGGGGAGTCAGCTGAGCTCTGAGTAATGGAAACCTCTCACTGCTGTGCCTTTGTGAGGGTTTGGTCAGTTTCAACCAGCACCATCATATTTTTCCATGTCCACCCGTGTCCGAGGCATGCCAAGGCCACGCAGTACCCGCTGGGTGCTTTCCTAGACTTCAGAGTGAGCCTGCTTTGTCTTTGTGTGCTGAACTTCTGCTGGCTGCACTATCACTCTACTTTAAAGTGTTTCTTACAAAGAAGCTTTTTTATTTTTGCCCCTCTCGCTCTCCATCTGGTATGTCTGTCCTTCTCGCTTGGCGTTCCTTTTCTTTGCAGCTGCACTAGTGTTTACAAAGTGGAGACACACTTGCAGTTAAAGTGAAAGTGGAAAAACAGTAAGATGGCCTCTCACCCAATACCAGGAAAGGAAAAAAAGATATCCTGTGGAAGTTCCTCAAATAGAAACAAAGGCAGTGAATTTTGCAGACACCTGCACATATCTGCGTATTAGTCACACTAAAAATTGAGAATGTGGGTTTACAGAGCGCTTACTCCACAAGTCTAAATGTAGATACGTGTTTTGCAGAGGTCAGCAGCTGTAGTGTAGACCTCTTGGACTCAGCAGTTACAAAAGATGCAACCAAGTTTCTGAGGAAACAATATCAAAATGTCTTAAAACTTAAAGGACCAATATGTAGTAGTTGTTTCCCCCCGCCCCCTCCTCACTATAGTCAATGTGCATGTACAAAGCTTCAGTGTTTAGCCTGCTTTACATCGGTGTTGAAACCTTTCTGTGTCCTAACCTCTCTCCAATGTTCAAACGCTCTTTCCTTATCTAACTTCCTGTCCAGGTTTTTCCATTCTGTCAAACTTGACACGTGCCTGCAGCGTAGTCCGTCAAAAATAGACTCGCATTTGAAGTGGAGCAGAGTATAGAGGCACTGCGGCGCTCACTGTGGAATCACAACAATTGACGAGAGCTGCCACGAACGGCGGTGCTCATGCAGCACGCATGGAGTATGTGGAAATTGGGAGTGGGAAACATGCCGAGGTCAGCTAGAATCAGTTATACTTTATGTAAACTAGTTTGTCTGCCCGCTTCCATCACTGCAACACCTGTTGATTCTCCATATGCCTGGCAAACTGAGGGGCGTCCAAAACGGCCCTGTGGGTTTGCCTTAAAAGCGCCTACCTGTTCTGGTCCAAACAAATACAAACCCTTCAGAAAGTTAGAAGGAGGACATACTGGCTGCTGCATTGTTGTCAGAGAATTCAGCACTTCAACATGGCATGTTTCCTTAATGTCTGATGATACAGTAAGGTCACTTTATCATTTGATTCAGTAAATATCTTCCATAGTGGACCTTTAAAATCACCCTTTCCCAAACATCAGACAAGCGTGTGTTAGACTCTCTCACTGACGGTCATTTAATTACATTTAATATGAAAAACAATCTGACAGATGCATTTGTATCAGCATGTTGAGAAAAGATTATCAGTAATCGACCGTTCTGTCACTTTTCAGGTCGTTTTTTCCAGCAGTGAAATCAGAGCACATTAAAACACTCAAAGACAAACAAATCCGAAAATTACATTTTACAGAATTACTTCAGTTAAAATTGATCAAACATTTATTCCAGTAGCACTCAAACGTTAAATCAAGGATCAGATTAATATGAGGCAGATTTTCTTTTACCACACGCTGACCAGATTGTCATCCATCCAATCAGCTTTCCAGATTCAAAACGTCTTTTTTTTGTCTATTGGTGAGATAACAGGATATGACAAGATATCTCAAACCTCTGACGGAGTTGAGCTGGCTCCTCCTGGGCTGTGTAGATTACTGTTGTGAACTTTGAAAGTGTTTTTAGCATCTTCCTAAAACAAATCATTGTGGCTGTATAAGGCTACTCTCATTATGATTGTAAAGTATATCATAGACTTTATAATTTGCTCACAGATTCATCATCGACTGCAGAACCCTTGTTGCTGTTTGTTATGTTGCCTAGCAGCATGCTCTTGATGTTGTGCACTGATGCTGCTTTTTGTGGCTGTACTGTAAACAGAAATGAGTTGCAGTCACTTACCACACATCTCCTGACAAATGTTGTTCAGACCAGAGCAGCTAATGTGAACAGGAGGGAAATTGTATTGTTATCTCAATATAAGCAATCGCAAATAAACACATCTCTAAATTATTAAAATATAGTGTTGTAATTATAAAAAATAAAAAATTCTGTATTGAAGGACGTGATTCTTTAATCCCCAGCATGCATCAATTTTCATTGTTGAGAGGAGTCCTGCACCTAATTGCCATGCTGGTGCTTTCACACTAGTGTTCTAACTGAGACCAAGTCAAGACCAAGACCAAGGCAGGGCGAGACCGAGACAAGACTAAGACCAAGCAAGGACAAGACTGAGGAGACACCAAGACCAAGGCAGGGCGAGACCGAGACAAGACCAAGACCAAGCCAGGACAAGACTGAGGAGAGACCAAGACCAAGACCGAGACAAGACTAAGACCAAGGCAGGGCAAGACCGAGACAAGACCAAGACCAAGACCAAGACCAAGACCAAGACCAAGGCAGGACAAGATCGAGACAAGACCAAGACCAAGGCAGGGTGAGACCGAGACAAGACTAAGACCAAGCCAGGACAAGACTGAGGAGAGACCAAGACCAAGGCAGGGCGAGACCGAGACAAGACTAAGACCAAGCCAGGACAAGACTGAGGAGAGACCAAGACCAAGGCAGGGCGAGACCGAGGCAAGACTAAGACCAAGCCAGGACAAGACCAAGTCAAGACCAAGACCAAGGCAGGGCGAGACCGAGACCGAGACAAGACCAAGCCAGGACAAGACTGAGGAGAGACCAAGACCAAGGCAGGACAAGACCGAGACAAGACCAAGACCAAGGCAGGACAAGACCGAGACAAGACTAAGACCAAGGCAGGGCGAGACCGAGACAAGACCAAGACCAAGACCAAGACCAAGGCAGGGTGAGACCGAGGCAAGACCAAGACCAGAGATATCACAAACAAAAATCATCATCTTGAGTTTCACTCATTTAGACCGAGACAGCAGAAAGGTTACTTGGGGAAACAAATCGATTTCTGAATGAATTGAAGTTATTCATTATTTTAGAAAGGTTTTTTTTCCTTCTAATCACAGTAATGATGTGGAAAAACAGCCTATCAGTGGTGGTCTGTAATCCGCCCAGTCTGAGACCGAGACCAGACTGAGTTAAAATGCTTTTGATTCCGAGACCTTCAAAAAGTGGTCTCAAGCCCGGCCTTGGAGTACTACAACGCTATTTCACACCATTGAAATGAAGTCTGATGAAACTCAAGCTAGCTAAAAGTTACTCACAAGTTTGGAAGGTTTCAAGAAGCATATGCTGCTGAAAGCTGTAGGTGTAGCTAATACAGATTCTTTAATATTAGTTTATGTGTTGCACTGAAGTAACTGAAGTACTCAGTATTGAACAAGGATAATACACGGCTCAGTTGGTAGAGTCGGTCATCACTCAACCAGAAGGTCAGGGGTTCGATCCCCAGCTCCTGCAGCCACATGTCCGATGTGTCCGATATCCTGCAGGCCGAAGAAAATAGACTTAAAGTCCAAATTAAATACAATTTCTTTGTATGATTCAAATGTTAGTTGTCCTTATTAAAGACGACTCACTGCATCTCTTTGGATAACGTTCTGTAACTTTCCATATCTCAATATATATCTTAGAAAGAAAAGATTTTGCAGTACCAGTTTTTATATATATATAATGTTCAACCCTAGTGCTGGGCAAAAAAAAATTACTTTTCAAAGATGAGAAATCCTGAGTGAGAAAAAATGTGAAGGTATTGCATTTAGAGAACTAAGGTCAAAACCTTGTTTAAATCCTCTTTGCTTGAGCTAAAGGCAGATCATGTTATACTAATGTAATGTTATACTGTTTTCACAGTTAATTTGTGAGCAGAACATTGTTTTTCTTCCTCACTGCATACATTTGATCTGACCTTAACTTGATCAAAAAAGTCACATTTCCTCTTTTGACTCAGGCGCTAATTCAGAGTGACCTATAAAGAGTAATACTGTGTCTTCTTCTATGGAAAGGGAAGTGGTTGAAATTATCTTGAAAATAAAGAGTAAACCTCTTCTTTAGATGTAAGGGTTGATTAGTCATACTTTTTCTAGGGATGGGCATTTTTAGTCATTTTAATTCTCAAGTACTCTCATTACCTCAGGACACTTTATTACACCGTAAACAAATATGTCGTATATGTTCCTTTACGATCGCTTGCTATATTTTCCTGCGATGTCCCTCTCATCAGAACTGCGTGTCTGTAAAACAGCATTCTTTACATCACAGTTTGGAATGCAATGAAAACTGATGGTAACATAAATGACTCTCCTAGAATCTGTAGTGACAACCACTTTGTGAAGACGTTGAAAATCAGCTCGTCATACGTCTCCTTATACATCTTTTCCACTCTTGTACGTAGCTTTGGCTCAGCTGTTAGAGTCAGTCAATTGGAAGGTAAGGGGGTTCGATCCCCGGCTCCTGCAGCAACATGTCCAATGTGTCCTTGGGCAAGACTCTTAACCTCTTCTTGCTACTTCGGCGGCAGCGTATGAATTTGCGTCAATGGGATTACTTAATTCTGATGGTCACTTTACATAGCGACCTCTACCATCAGTGTGTGAATGTGTAGGGGTGACCTTTGGTGTAAAAGGGCTTTGAGTAGTCAGAAGACTAGAAAAGAACAATGTAGGCTTAAGTCCATTTACCGTTACCATGTACCGAGGATCTGATGAATATCGAATATAATTGACTATACAGTACGCGGTCAACCTAAGAATAAAGTGTAATACTCATTAAAAAACAACTAAAGACTGGGGTGGATTCTGCCAGTACACACTGTGTGTTTCAAGTGTCATTTCCTTCCTCTGCTTCATTGCAGGGTGGGAAAGAGGACCCAGCCCAGTGTAAAGAGCCAAAGTTCCTGGCTAAGGCTGGCTGGATGAAGAAGGGCTACGGCAGACTGTTGGCCAGCTATAAGGACCGCTTCGTCCATGTGGAGAAGACAGAGATCGTGGTGTATGAAAACGAGGTACGCTAACATCCGCACATGTCCATAACTCATGCAACACACTCACAAATGTGCACCATAAAGCACGCTACTGTTGTTATATCGTTTATGATTTAGTTTTAATGAAATCCCAGAAAGCTCTCAATAAAGTATGCTCAGAATGAAGCCAAACACCAGACTGCAGTAATATAACACAGCACTGGTTTAACTCTCCTTTTAGGGTTTGTTGATATTGTGAAAGCTAAATTATTTATTTACTGAATAAAGAATGTGTCTCTGTGTTGCAGGAGCTGCAGAACTGTTTGGAGAAGGTTGACCTGGAAAGCTATGATAAATGTCACGAGTTGAAGAGCCCCTTCAAGAGGAAGCACCGACTGATTCTCATTCGATCACCCAAGTCTGCAAACAAGGTGAGCTGAGAGATACGAAATCATTTTGTGTTAATGCATCAAAATGTGACATGGCAAGGGATGAAATCAGGTGTACCTTTGCATATAGCTCCAACAAACTTAGAAACACAAATATTTACCAGGCTGTAAATGTGTGAATTTCTGCTGTAAAAACTGGCTTTTTTGAATGTGAGGTGCATGTGACTTGCATGGCACTTGGAGTCAGCCACAAGCGGTTGCTAGACAAACTTTGGAGGCAGTCTCAAGTGAACACTCGAGGAACTGCAGTATTTTGCACTTCCTTTTAGGATGCAAACTTCAACAGTGGATGTTGCAGGTTAGTGCCAGCAGGGCAAGCAATGCACTGACTGACGTTTTGTGTTTGAGAGGTGTAATAAAAGAAAGAAAGAAATACCCTTTTTTTGGGGGGCATAGTTTTGACCCCAGCAATTCTCCTTTGACTGCAGATAACCCACCTGAAACATAGCAGAGAAACTTTCATTTTCATCGTCACTTTTACACAGTTAAGGCTTTAAATTCCTCCTCAATAAACATGATTAACTACAAATACAGGAAGGCTTCAGTTGGATACTGTTTTTATATTTCGTGTAGGAAGTGAAACTGAGGAAGAAATCCAGTTAGATTATAATACAACGGCTATAAAAAAAATAAAGCAAAGGCGGAAATATAAGCAGAGCCAAAACATTTTTTATACTAAAGTATCTAACTAGGAACCAAAACCCTAACCCCAAAACCCTACGAGAAATTACCGTCAGACTAGTCAATTAGTCTGAAATGAAACATTTTACAGACTTGGAAATGAGTCACCTAGGAACACCGCGAGCACCGTCATGTTGTACTGTACTGCTGTGTCCTTAACTTACTGACTCGTCTCTCTCTTTGGGCTTTGGTTGAACCAAACAGGAACCTTTCTTCTTCTTCTTCTTTATTTTTCTCACTTATGACCTCAGTGCAGATTTTTATTGAAAACAGCCGCCTGCTGCTGATGAGAGCAGAGTTCACAGACAAATCAAAATAATGATCTAAAAGTTTCAGCTCTATTGTTATTTAATCAAAAGAAATATTATGGGGCGTCGATGGCCTAGCGGTTAGGTTGCGCCCAATGTACGAAGGCTATCCTTCTCCAAGCGGGCGGCACAGGTTCAAATCCGACCTGTGGCTCCTTTCCTGCATGTCATTCCCCACTTCCTACTCGCTCAACTGTCCTATCATATAAACGCATTAGAGCCCAAAAATACATCTTTAAAAAATTAAATAAATATTATAAGTCATAGCAATCGTGATTAGAGCGTGAGAATCTTCACAATCAGTCACAGTACGATACAAGCAGTGCTATATAATTATTCAAACACTTATCTGTGGTTTATATCAACATGTTATGACCTTCTGTAAACGTTACAACATATGCAGAGCTGCTTCTTTCTTGTGCATTTTTCTAATTGTAACATTTAATAGTTCGTATATCTTGATTGTTTTGGTACCATGGTCCTCATCATTTTATTTCTTCAGCTCGTTAGACCTGCAGCTCTGTTGAAGCAGCAGGCGTATAAAGGTTAGAGAGCCAAGCGGCTGAAACAACTCAACAAATCAACTCTCGTTTGTCAGAGCTGGTCCACAAACATTGCAGGCAGCTAACCTCAATGAGGAAGTGACAACAGCCCGCCGGCCTGGTTTCACGTTTACTGAAAGATACGGCCTACTGAGAACACATCCTATATTTCAGTTTAGGGGCTGATGGAGATTAAGCAGAGCTACAAGATGATATTACATTTACATCAGATAAGTGGCCAGATACATGAAGGCTGCATGTAAAAGCTCATTCATGACAAGTTTAATATTTATTAAATCAGCCACTGAGGGCTGAATTAGAACTAGTGTTGGACGTGTGCTGTGCACAGTGTCTAATGCACTTTTCCACAAGTTTGTATAACGATCCTTTTATTCCCATTAATTCACATAAACAATGTACCGTTCAGCCAATACACTAAAAACAGATTAACTCAAACTTATCTCATAAACACTCGGGTGCAAAAACTGTCAAAAACTGTTTTCTTTTTCAAACGTCTGAGTGCAATAACCTGGAGATTTATTTCAGGGAAGAAATAAAATGTAAAACAGATAAAACTCTCATTTTGGCTCCAATACTGATGTTGCTGTTAGTCTGATGCACCCTTTTTTGTGCAATGCCACTGTGTGTGTGTGTGTGTGTGTGTGTGTGTGTGTGTGTGTGTGTGTTAGTGAGTCAGAGCGAGAGAGAGAGAGAGAGAGAGAGAGAGAGAGAGAGAGAGAGAGAGAGAGAGAGAGAGAGGGGGTATACATCCTTTTCACAAACACAGTGTTGCTCACTGGTCTGTGCACAGTGACAGGGCCGTATAGAGTGAGTCATGCACAGATGTTTCTGAACCTGCGACTCTCCATGATCTGGAGATCTGTTTGGAAAAACTGATGCTTTTACTGATTTGAAACAGAATCAGTTTCACATGCTCTCTGGATGTAGTCGGAAAGCCTTTCATGGGTTTTGGACTGTTTCTCCTTTTCCAAGCAAAGGTTAAGGCTAAGCTAAGTTTTCTAGCTAGTATGGTCTCGGTTTTTTACACCGTCAAAATATAGCAAACCATTTATTTTACAGCATTCAGGTGACTTTTCATGCTTGTTGTGCCACCATGGTAGACCAGTTTCAAATTGCACATTTGACACACTGCCTTTGTCTTTTTCAATTTAAAGTGTTCCCACACAGCTGAAGTCTTCAGCATTTTGTCTTTAACAGCCAAGGTGAACTGAAGTGTGACGTTTACTGACCGCTGTGAGGATAGGAATGTCAGGTACCCCCCCCAAAAAAAACCCCCAAAAACCTGAATATTCAAAGCCCAAAATTAATAACCGTTGCCTACCCAACGAACGAATATTCAAATAACCGAATATTCAGGTCCCGTCCTACTATTCCGACGGTGTGAGACTGAAGCTGCAGACCTTTTCTTTCATGTTTGACCATGAAAATATATCAGTTTATCAAAAAGACAGGGGCATATCCAGACTTTTTTTTTTTTAACCGGGGTGGCCCAATGGTGGCACTGTTTTATACAGGGGTGACATGACGTTTGTGGGCACACACACACAAATGAATTAATTTAATTTTACCCTTACACGTTCAGTGACAATTCAAGAGGAGGAAGTACCAACAACCGTTTGTATACTGTACACCAAACCATATATTATTATATACTTGTTAAAATATCAAAACATACAAAACGAATTACATAGAAGTAATGGAAAAAACATCACTACCGGATTCATCAATGAGCTAAAACCTTTTTTTTTTTTTTTTTTAAATCTGTATTGGCCCTGATTTTCTAAATCCCTTACTGTTCACCTTTATAAACAGAAGATATTAAAGAGGACATATCATCCCCCTCCTCCACCTTTTCAAACAGTCCCCCTGTGGTCTAAATGAATCATCTGTGCTGTGCTGTGGTCAAAGTATAACATGAATCAAGCACCAGAGGAGGTTTGTGACCCTGTATAAACCAGCTCTCTCAGAACGCTCCGTTTTGATGTGTGTGTCTCTTTAAATGAAATGATTCCCCCCTGAGATTTCCCAGTAGACATCACTCCTCTGTAGCGAGAATAAAAATGACAGACCTGAGTAAACATTTTGTTCTAGGCTGGGGATGGAGTCCATGGGTGGAGATATCAGGGGAGGGGAGGGTATTTTTTTTACCAGAACCCCACCGTGTTGTCACATGGAGAGCAAATTTGAAACGGAGCATTTTTCTCTGTGTTGTAAGACTACCCAAATATATGTTCAAAAACACTGTAAAGTGGATTTTTCATAATATGTCCCCCTTAAGAAAACTGTGTTGTTGTTTTTGTACCAATTATTTACTTTGCAGCAGCTTTTCTATGAGGAGGTTTGTCTCATGCACATGCAGACCAGGGAAATGATACACATCTTTGCTAGTGGTCTATCACGGTTTCAATTTATTACCAAGAAAAGCAGTGTTATGCAAGCAAAGGCAGGGGAGATAACAAAATAAATACACAAGGAAAAACATTTTTTTTGTTTACAACAAAACTACGGTAAGACTAATTTAAATAAAAGCCTATTCAATTTTAGGAAAAACTGTGACTTCAACCCTGTTGGAACTAAACATAACACATGAAGACATATATGCATGAAGAGTCAAGTACTAAAAACAAAGTTTAGTATCTTAAACATCACTAAAATCATTTGGAAAATCAAACTTTGGAAATGGTTATCAGCTGTATTTCTTTTTAACTGCTAGTGATTACTTCAACATATATCTTTTATCATATCACTTTTATGAGCAGCTCTTTGGAAGCTGCATCACACCAACTGTTTTTGTATCTGTCGTCTTTGCTTTTCTCGCGATCAAAGGAAGTAGAAAAAGGGAAATGTTGAAGGATTCCATTTCATTTCCTAAAACAATCACTTTCATGTGACATTGAAATCCATCTGCTGTCTGTTGAACTCTGGGTTCCTGAATGTGTTGGTCGTTGGAAATTCAGTGTGGTGGTTCAGGTTGGATAAAGTGAGTGGGCCTGTGAAGGATGTGGAGAGCTTCTTGGCTGCCTCTCGGTTTCTCCGGGGCAACCTTCTTCAGCTCAGACTCTGCACGGCTGAGTGAGACCTAAAGAGACAAAGAAAGCCGCTCAGCAGTGGCAGTGCGTCTCACAACCTGGCACCTGTAACTGCTTTTGCATAGTCGACATATTTTAGATAAAAAATAAGAGTTAAGTTACTAAAAAGAGTTTTAATTGTAGTCCAACCCCTGAAAAGGCAAATAGCCAATCGGAGTTCGGCGGAGAAAACAGATAACTGTCTGCACAATGTCTTCATTTTCCTGTGAGCTTGCTGTAACAAATTCACAAAATGTAAGGAGGAGAAATGTGCAGTAAGCAGATCATGAGATAGTTAATGAACGACTCACCTGCTGAAGACTTTAGGACTAGTGCCCTGAAGGGACAAAATCAATCTACATCAAACCGGACCCCCAAAGCTTCCTATTCAGCCCCCAGAATATAAATGATCTCAGGTGATTAAACAATAAACATAAAAATGAAATTACAAGGCTTAAATACTGACATTAGGTTCATGGGAGAAATTACATTCACCCTCTGACTCCAACTTCTTTACATCAAGCTTGACAGCTTTCAGGCTTATGTGCAAGCATGTTTTAAAGTCTGCTCCCCACAGCGTCTGTCAAGGAAAAAGCTGGGCGCTGTACAAATGTAGTTGATGACCCCTGATCTACTTTGTCTCTGTTTAAGGTTTTAATGGAAAATGTACTGAGACACGTTTACGCTGAACTGTTCTGCTTTCTTAAAATAACAAATGAAGAGACTGAATCCTTGTGAAAGAGAAAAGTCATATGATTTATGATTGATCCCTGACAACTGTTGTGGTCTGTTTGACCTTTGATTATGAACTTTATATATGGCTGACTGTTATGTGTTTTTGACTGCCGTCTCTCACTTCTCTGCTTTCTGTGACTGACAGGTCCATGATGTGAAGTTTCAAACTCAGACTGCGGAGGAGAAGGAGGCGTGGATTAAAGCTCTGAGTGATGGCATCAATCGAGCAAAGAACAAAATCTTTGACGAGGTAAACATCAGAGTAATCCCCACACAGAATCACAAGTGTCTCTGATTATCAGTTAAGGGCTTCATGTTTTTTTTTTTTTTAGGCTACGTGACCAAAAATAAATTAAGCTTGTTAATGAACAAGCTTCATGTTTTCACAGGTGAAGGTTGATGACAGCAGTAATTTAGAGCATGTCACACGAACAAGACCCAAAGGGAACCGTAACCGACGGCCTCCTACCAGGATACACATGAAAGAGGTTTGTGTGTGTGTGTGTGTGTGTGTGTGTGTGTGTGTGTGTGTGTGTGTGTGTGTGTGTGTGTGTGTGTGTGTGTGTGTGTGTGTGTGTGTGTGTGTGTGTGTGTGTGTGTATACATGAGTAGTGCGTATGTGTGTAAATCCCTTTATCTGTGTTTAAAGTCTCTTAACACACTTTGTATCTTGAAAAATAGTTGCTGTAAACATGTGAAAAGAACACAAACTATGTTTGAATTATGGATTTGGACTGTTATAAACTTTTAGTTGGAGTTTTTTTTTCCAGTAGTGCAAAGAGGGGGGCTAGAAGACACTGGGGTTCCTGAGCATAGTCCTGCCACCAGAGCGTTTCAACGTTATAAAATGAATGAGCTCTTAAAGGTCCAATCAGTAAGATATCTACTGAGTTATATCATCCAATGACCTTACTATATGATCAGACATTAACTTCTAACTTTAGACTCTGGTCCTGAATGGTCTGGATTTGTTTGGACCAGAGAAGGGAGGCGGTTTTAAGGCACCCCCACATGGCCGTTTTGGACGCCCCTGTATAAATGTGTTCAAACTAGGATCAATATTGGAGATGCTTTTGAAAAATGGAGATGTTAGAACACAGAAAGGTTTACAGGCCGATGCAGAGCTGGATAAACACTGAAGCTTCAGCATCCGCATCAAGGCAACCTGTGTTTACGTTGACTTTAAGGAGGAGGGGGCGGGGGGAGACAGCTCTCTTCAGTGTTTTGAGCTTGGACCGCAGTACCCATTTTAAACACTAGGTGTCAGAGTTACATATTGCTCCTTTAAAGCATCTTGTGTTCTTCTGCTCGATTCTAGGTAACTACAAGTTTCAACATTACAGTCAGCAGTTTTGTTGATTTTTATTTCCTCTAAGCTAGTCACAAAACAAAATTTATAAAAATGGTTGATGAGTTCCCAAAAGAAGAACAAAGGCTGCCATGGTGTGAGGATGGCTGCCGTATGATCGTAGAGATACAATGTGATAAAGTTACACGGTTATTGTGGTTTTTACTCATGACCTTATTTCATCTGGCTAGGTTATGGTACTCAGTACAAGTGTAATGTTTCACACTGTTAAAGACTTAATGTGTGATTTTTCACACTTAAATATAATAGAAATCAAGTATATCCTCTGAAAATAGCTCTGTGAGTCATGAGTGTGACACCCGAGTCCCACTGTCTGTGATGCTTTCAGAGCTTTCAGAGTCCTACCTTCACTTTGTTTACATCGCCCGGACGGCCGGCTGACTCCTCCCCTCGTGTATAAAAGTTGTTTAATTGAGGGACTAGAGAAAAGAAGAATAACATACTGTACTCACTGCTTAACTGTGTTTCTAGATCACGCTCATTTCAGGTAAATTTACATGCAGTGTGAAGATACGAGCAAAATAAAGATCGCTAGCATTAGCATGCTAACACAACAATGCAGCGCGAGTTGTTTTGGTTTCATGCTGGTGCTCAAGGGCGACATCTGCTGGATCAAAAAAAATCACATAAAGCCTTTAAGCCAACTTGAAAAAGGGTCAGAAAATGCACCGTTCTCAGGCAGACAGAAGAGAGGAAATAGGTTCTCCTCTGGTTCAGCATTGAATTCTCGCTCTCGGGGCTGGACGGGTCCAAAAGAGCAGTCGGAATTATCCCTCCACTGTCAGGTTGTGGAAGTTTTTCTCGACGGTTGAGAGAGGCACATCTTCCCTTGTGTAGGTTTTGAAACACCTACAGCTGCATCCCAGAACAGACAATACTGCTTAATTTTTCATGATTTTGAAATTCATAGATTTTTTTTCACAACTTAAAGCAATCCATCAATCAGATCTCTATTTGTAAAGTAAAAAGAGTAGGTCAAGGCCGTACTCTCTGTTATATTATCTACAAAGACCTAACATTGATCCATCACAAGCACTAAGCAACATTCAAAACGTACAGTGGCAGGGAGAACTCCCTTTAAGAGACATTTGGCCCCGTGGTTAACACATTCTTCTGTTGAATAACAAACTTGAAATGCATTTTTTAAGTTATATTTTGCCTTTATTAGATAGGACAGATGAAGATAGACAGGAAACATTGGTAGGACAGGGTAGGCTTTAATAGACACTGAGTATTCTGTATCTAAAACCAACACTGTAGTTATGAATGAGTGAATGTTTGTGAGGATAAAAGTGTCTTTTTAACTGAAGCTGAAGGTACCATTTAGATAACCATACATTATTGTCACATTAGATGTTGTCTATGTTGAAATCATATGTAATGTTACTTAATATATTTGAATGATCTTCTTAGTGTTAATTCTGATGTTTGCTCATTTGCGTAATTTCTCTTTCCACGTCTCTTTACTGTGTAGGTAGCTGATGTGTCCTCTGATGGTATCCTGCGATTGGATCTTGATCTTGAGAATGCCACAATGCCTAATGGGACCTCCCATGTTAGTGTTGATGGCCCTGAAAAAACGGCCAAAACGCCAGTGACTCCATCTAAAGACAGCAACGCTACAGAGAAAGAGTCAGAGCAAAGTCCTGAGGAAGAGACTAAGACTGAGCCAGAGGCCAGTCCCCAGAAAAAGGTCTTTAAACCTCCCATGCCCCCTAACAAAGAGGCTAAACCCAGCTCACCACCTGAGGACGAACCTGAGAAGGATGATGGCTCAGAGAAAAAGGTCTTAAAACCTCCCATGCCCCCTAACAAAGAGGCTAAACCCAGCTCACCATCTGAGGAAGAACCTGAAAAGGATGATGGCTCGGAGAAAAAGGTCTTAAAACCTCCCATGCCCCCAAACAAAGAGGCTAAACCCAGCTCACCATCTGAGGAAGAACCCTTGAAGGATGATGGCTCAGAGAAAAAGGTCGGTATATTTCTACGTAACCTTTTTGATACCATGCTGGATTTCTGACTAAGTCTTTCTTTTTCGATAAATATGACCTTTGAAATATGACTTTTATTTTTTTAAGGTCTTGAAGCCACCAATGCCTCCTTCTAAAGAGGTGAAGCCCAGTGTTTCGCCCAAAGAAGAAGAAGCTTCAGAGGAAGACAAAGCTGAGAAGGTTCCTGAAATGAGTCCAGATTCCAAGAAAAAGACTGGACCACCTCCAACTCCTCCAAACAAACCCGTGAGCAACCTATCTGAGGCCCCACAGTCCAGGCCAAACTCCCACCCTCCTACCCCTCCATGCAAAGAGAAGAAACCCTCCCATCCTGCTGAGGAGTTGAACCAAGAGGTTCAAGGCTCAGCTGATGAGAATAAGGAGGAGGAGGAAGAGGAGAAAGTGAAGGAGGTGACGGAAACAGCTTTGGAAACGGATGAGGCAGAGCAGTCGGTTTCTAAAGAGGATGACGGTCCTCAGAGTCCCAGTGCTGAAGGACAAGTTTCAGAAGACAAATCAGGAGAAGCCGATAATGAGCCACAAGAACCCAGCGAGCCGCTCGCAAAGAGTCCTCCTCTTGTTCCCAAGAAAAAGCCTGAGAAACCTGCTCAGCCCGACGAGGGTGAAGACAGTAGTGCACTGCTGCAAAATGCTCCAGATACCTCAGCCGGCTCTTCTCCAGCAGAAGAGACACCGCCCAAGAGTGAAGTCCCCACAGTGGTTGTCTCTGTGAAGGACCCGGTCGCTGATAGCCTCAGCCTGAGTCCACTGCTCTGTCACTTTCCCGGGGAGAAGAAAAAGAAGGCGGAGGAGAAGTCTGTGGACAGCGGCCAGCACTCAGATGATGACAGCGAAAGCTCTGTGAGTGAGGACACACTCGCGGCTTCCACGGCTGCCCTGAGAGGAAGCAACGCCGGTCTGGATGTGTTGGACGCCAACGAGGACGACGCTCCGATCTCTGTTACTTTAAGGCACCCAAAGGTGGCACCCAAGCCTCAGGTTGGATCAAAGGCATTTCCCTTACGACGCTCAGAGCCCACTCCTCCTCTCAAACCCTCAGCGAAGGCGCGGTCAGCCTCCATAGGAGATCTGCTGTCCGTCTCTTCAGTCTGTACTGAGGCGAGGCAGCAGACCAGTGCCGAGGTGGAAGACAAAGCCACGCCGGCTGAGGAGGTCGGGAAACTGGAGGCCGAGGTGGCGCTGGAGATAGAAAAGACCAGGGAGCTCCTGAGCAGAGTGTCCATCAAGGGAGGTGACGGGGAGTCCATGTCGGAGGACCTGCTCACCAAGGCCATGGAGAAGCTGAAGACGGCCGACCATGTCCTCAGAGAGGTCAAGAAACTGACACCAGCAAAGAACTCAAGCACCAGGAGGAAGAGCTTGTGAAAGAGCAGATTGTCATGTAAATAACCATTCGCTAAACCTTTCTCCTACCATTAATAAGTCATCATCAGTCCTGTCAAGATCTGGATCTCTCCGCATCCTGTAGCGTTTGTATGAGGCTTAATATTTGATGTCTACAGAGGGCTTTTTCTTGTGTCTGTTCCAGATCCAGAAACACCGGAGTGAAGTGTAACAGATTGATTGAACGGTGTGTCTTTTTGCTCCAATCTTTAGCATGTCAAGCTTACTACCCTTCTGTCTGTAGTAGTATCTGAGCATTACAAACAAAGCCTGTACAGTAGCCTAGAGATAAGCTGAGAGTACTCAAGCTTCAAAGCACAGATTCAATACAATGTGCTGGAGCTGATGTCAAATGAAAGAAAAAATCCATGATTGATGAAGTCAGCGTTCGCAAACATTTTGACAGTTTTTAAAGTTTAAGGTGCTGCAGTGGGTTAGCAAATCACCGTGCTATAAGCGGTATTATAAAGTTTTATGATAAACGATTTAGTGTTATGAAAGTAAGTTAAGAAAGGTTCCCATGTCTCATAGAATTTCCTCTTCAAGCTTCTGACAGAGAAACGTAACATCTCGAGTTTGAGACAGGACATTACATCCTGACGCCACTGGTCAAGCGTGGGCAGGGCAGCACCCTTCCATTTCAGCAGGATTGCACGTCTGGCCAAGAGCAAGGCAAAAGCGACCATGCGGTGTTCTGTAGAAGTCAGGTGGGGGTTGCACTGTGTGTTTTAAGACAACGGGGTTCCACTCAGAGACCTTCAGTGGGTGCCAAAGCGCTCCAAACTGAATTCCTCCATGATATTGCTTTAAATGATTTGTGATAACATCACACTGTGACTATGATATGCCATAAATATTAACCCTTACTCATGAATATACAGCAGCAAAAAAAAGGTACATTTGTGTTTAATGTGACCTGTGAAGGCTTCTTACACTGCCTGTTATAATTTAAGCTTCTTGAACAAAAAACATAGGCTAGTACTGATGCAGCACGTCTGAACAAAGTCGAAGCCTTTGCAGGATAGCGTTTTAATATCAGTGAGGTAGAGTTGTGATTCAGGCACACATGTGAAGAGCTGCTTCAAGCCACCAGATGTCACTGTTTGCTGAACTGAAGCCCTCAGACTTTGAATCTTTTTCAGCACAGACACAAAGAAAGGCTTCCATGCCGTTTTATGGCTTCATCTGCAAAAACAGCCCCCACCCCACCCCCCCTCAGTAAAAACACATAGACTGTTTGCCCACCATGTGGATACTTGCTCTGGATGCTCAGAGATCAGACTTTTTCCCACATCATTTTAAATGTAAATCTGTTTGAATTGAGTCTGTTTATAGCCAGCTGATTGTGTTGATTGTCACTTTAGAAGGAACGATAAATGGCTGCCAGCTAGAAATGGCATGAAGGAGACAGGGTTTAGTGAGCGGTCAGTCGATGGACTTGGGGAATAATGACATGACGTGTCTCATTTTTGATTGTTGTGCAGATTATGTAACTGTTTGCTCATAATTAACTACGTGCAATTATTTCTAGTTTCACTTTCTCTGCAGCTAAACGTAAAGCTTCATTTTTATTGCCCATTTTGTGTTTTGTTTATATCTGACATTTCAAGGATAATTGCCTGAAGGATAATTTGAGAATGAATAAGAATATGAAAATGCTATGCTGTCAGTAAATACATTGAGAACATGCAAAATGACTCAAATTTGTAAATACCAAATTGCACAACTTAATATTGTCTTGTGGATTTAGAAAGCTTTTTCTCTTATTCTCAGTTCCCATGTTTTAGCTGGCAGTTTATATGAGGGATTTTTTATTGTACATACTTTACATGTTCATCGCAGCATTGTGCTGTTTGTTGTTGAGGGACATGTACCAACATAGCTCAGGAGTTTTCTAAAAGTGATCTTTATAGTCTAACCATGTGAATAGAATAAGAAAGGGTGGGCAGTTTTGTTATTAATAATATGTTCTTAATAGTGATGCTGTGGCCTTAATAGCTCTTAATGCTCTCACTAACACACTTGTAATAATTGCTCATCAGACATGTCTCTGCATGAAGGATTTCCCCTGGTTTTATCTGACGCTTTGGTAAAAGCTATTTCCACACAATCTGCCTTTCAGAGTATGTAAGAACATTTTCTAACATTTTGTACTCTTTGATAACATTTTCTATGGCTCAAATAATTAAAGGGAAACGATGTGTTCATGTTTGTTTCTTGTGGTTTTGTCATTTCAATTTTGTTCATAAGTCTTTTAACTTTATTTCTAAGGTGGTAGTTATCTGGGTTTGCATCTCTGTGTGAAAAGAACTTGATAGGTCAAAAAGCTCCAGCAACACTTGTAGTATGAAGATCAACTTTATTAACTAATTGGAGCATTTTGACCTCATCAAGCCTTTCACTCTTCATGCACCTTGTTAGTTGGTGAAGTTGTGCCAGAAAATCCCTCTCTGCTTCTTTGAAAAGAAACGGATTGAAAATGTGCAACCACTTTGATAATTGAGGCTTGTTAATTGTTAAAAAAAAAAATGGAAAGAGTATTAACAAAGGGGTAATTTGATGGTTTTATAGACCTATGTTTTATATAAAATTGTAAATATTAAAAACTGTTTGGAGTGCCAGATAGCTTAGCAGCATCCACTGGTTTGGAGTCAGACCTCAGCCCTTTGCTTGAGTCACTCTTCAGCTGTCAATAAATGCAAAAAGACCAATGAAAAAGACCCAGCTCCCCCCCCCTAAAAAAATTACAAAAAAAAAAACAGAACTGTTTTTAATTGTCTAACTGGTGGTTGGTTTGGACACGTGTGGTAGCATCCCAAAAAAAAATGTGTTTGCTTTTATAATTTTTTCAATTTAAATTTTAAAAAAAATTGATGTTAAGAAGAAAGTTGACATTTTTGAAATAAACAAAAAATCTTTAGAATCATAGTCTCTCTCCTGCATGCAAAATATATATATATATAAAAAAATTTGAATACAACCAATTCACACGGTTAAAATAGCAAATTACAGGCAAATAGCACATTTTAACAGATGATGGATCATGATGGCAATTGGAAGCCAGTGAAAACATTAACACTGATTTACAGAAGATAGTCCACATAGACTTGTGCACACTTAAAGCCTTGTGTGCTAAAGATAGGATGATTATTTTGTTCCCACAGCATCTTTAACAAATTACCTTAGAGGCTTTGTATGTTGCACATTCTGTGATTAAGCTACTAATTAAAACTAATTACCTTAATAATAAACGATTTGATCACGAAAGTACAATAGCTTCCATTTCAAAACGGAAGTAGCACGGCTTTCAAAACCAGCTTGACTACAAAAGTAAATTAACTTTACTTTGAAGGTCAGAAACGGAAGTTATTTTTCATTTACTAAAGAAAACTTAACCAAATATCAGATAGTCAATGAGCCTCTGTGTATTGTGCGTCCAGTCTTCTTATCCCGGCTGAAACATATAAAGCAGACGGTGTTACAATGACACAGGTGGAGAGTCAGAGGTTTCTTTAAAGCGGCGTAAAGATGGAGGACGACCTGGTGTCGGAGGATGATATCCGTGAGTATCGTTATTCCCAGCAGCTGTGTGTTCAGAGAGCTCACATCTGTCAGCAGCAGGATGTCCGTGTTGACCACAGAGGGCTGGAAATGTCCAGGCCGGATACTGTGTTACTTTTCACAATGTGTCGTTTGCACATGTGGTAATATTTGTGAATGCACAAAAACGATCACAGCCTCGGATGTTTATTTTATTCAATTTCTATTTCTGCAACTAGGCTGTAATTAAAAACTGTCCAATAAGGCTTCTCATTTTCTAAAGTAAACTGCGCCTCCTCATCTATATGAAGGTTTCTTCGTGTTTGGGACCTAATGTGAAAAGTATTCATTGTCTGAATTTGACTGAAAGGTCGTCATAGCCTATCAAGCGAAATCTGTTTCTTGTGTCTATTGTATTATAATTGAACACATGATGCAGCATGCCTGAGTTTTAATTCTTGAGTTTATTATCAAAAGCAAAAGTCATCTACCAGGACACAAATCCCATTAAGACCACTACAGCCAATGATGTAAAGGTGAAAGCCCCCAAAGTCTCAGATTTATAATACAGCAGGCATTCACCTTAGTTGCTACCTTTTGCTGGCATGCAGAAAAAAAGGTGAACATCTGTGTCCACTTCTCCCTGTCAGTGCTGGTGTCAGAGAAGGAGCTCCATGATGCTGCAAAGAGGAACGACACCGAAAAACTTCAGGAGCTGATCAGGAAGGGTGTGGACGTCAAGGCCAGGAATAAAGTATGCCTATTGTTTTGACCTTTTCTACAGCAGGTGTGTTCAAGTGTTTGTCAGTGTGTAGTGATGCACTGATTCAGAGAGATCAATAAGACAGATAATGAACTAAAGCTTTCTTAATTGTAAATTAACACCGTTCTGCTCATTAATAAAAAATAATAAAAACATGTTGGGGGGCGGCTGTGCCCCATGTGTCAACCAGTCTTTGAGGCCCTTCCTTTATCATCCATCTTGGTCATACATCTCTCCCGTCTCTGCACAGGTTGATCGGAAAGCTCTGCACTGGGCCGCAGGAGCTGGAAACGAACAGGCTCTACGACTCCTACTGGACCATGACACTGAAGTGGACGAGAAAGACTCTGTATGTGCACGGTTTTGTTTCCTCCAAAGCCCCCCTGCAGTAACAGATGGGTGACGCCACTCAGGCACTGTGGCACAAAAGTGTCCAATTTCTGTTTAAACATTCCTAAAACACTGAACATCAGTTATCATTAAGGTGCAGTCTCTCTTTACTATGAACAATGCAGCAAAGATTTTAGAGAATGTCAACAGAATGCAAAATATGAAAACATTTTCAGCACACAGAAGCATGAAGAAAGATCAAGGCGGTCAAGGACACTTTACTTCACATGTATCTTCAGAGCATCACTGTGGTATAACTTTTGTATGTTTGTCTACAGTTTGGAATGAATGCTCTGCTCCTGGCCTCCTGGTTCGGTCATTTGAAGATCCTGCAGGTCCTGGTGTCCTGTGGAGCAAAGCTCAACTGTGAAAACAAAGTAAGATCTGCTTCATATCATCATAAAAACAAACTGTCAGGACTGACTGACTCAGAGTCTATGTGTGTGTGTGTGTGTGTGTGTGTGTGTGTGTGTGTGTGTGTTAGGACGGTCTCAGCATGCTGCACTGTGCTGCTCAGCGAGGTCACATCAGCGTACTGGAGTTCATCATGGAGGACCTGGAGGATGTCTGTCTTGACAGGGTGGACAAGGTGACGCCATTCAGCATTGTGTTAAATTTACTGCCTGATGTTCAACAAATTATACATTTTAGACTTTTTGCTGCATCTAGGAGTCTAATGTCGCAAATTTAGAGCCGGGGAATCACGCCACACCCGAGGTTAACCACCTTCCACTTGTGAGTTGGCATCAAGTCGGTCAAACAACATGGACGCCTCCAGGAGCACCTTTGTTTTGTTAGCTCATCCCAGGCAATAACAACACACTAAGTGACAGTCTGCACTGGAAAATAACATGGCAACACGTCCACAGATAGAACTTGCATGATGCTATCGGTGTGATTGATTTAATTACACTACAAGAGGACTACGTTGTTAACTAACACAATAGTTACAGGTGAAACATTTATCTTAATGCACGTAGCAGCCATGTTGGATTTTTACACAGGCTACTGAAGTTGCTCCGAGTTTCCAAGTGGGAATTTCGACTTCAGGGGGGCATTCCTGATAACGTATCAGACCGGCAACTCCGAATTTCGGACTTCAGAGATCAAAATGATCAGCAACATATAAATACAAGGAGGTTATTTAAGCTTTTGATTGAAAAGTGTTTTAGCTCAACGTTAACCTGCCGATGTCTCTCTGAACAGTTAGGGAAGACAGCTCTTCACCTGGCTGCTGAACACGGACAGTCTGAAGTGGTGGAGTTTCTGATTGGAATGGGTTGCACTCATGCTTTGAAGGACAAGGTAAAGACACGTATACACACACACACACACACACACACACACAACTTAAATGCTTAAATGGTTGAATGGAAGAGAGCGTTGACACCTTTGTCTATATTTTTTTACATTAAAGTCAGGGTTGGTCATTTTCTCAAGATGCACTTTTTAAGATAGGTGGAAATTGTCTTCAGGTCCTGACAAAGGAACAAAGAAAATTCTTCATCTGTAGCAGTTTGTAAGCCTGTAAATAATTTGAGAGGTACCAATCTGATGAACCAATCACGCCTCCCTGATCGTTCTCGACCCCATGAATGCACGAGCCCACACTCAAAGCATGAGCTGAGGTCCGCTTCTGGACCAATGGCGCTTGTACATGTAAGTGAGGGCCGTGCTATGCTAGTTTTCGAAAAATTACCAACCCTGCATTTAATGTAAAATATGTATCACAAAACACATTTTATTACACTACTTGGCTACAACAAAAAAAACATTATTTAATTTATTTTCATAATATTGGTAATATTTTATTTCAGCCTTTTAGGATTGTAGATCAGTGTAGGGTTATGCTAAATGTACATGCTTGGGTGGCCATTTTGTTTAAGTTTAATTAACAGGCAATGATTTGAATGATGCTATGATGTCATGGTAAGAGAATGTTTTGATAAAATAAAGACATCAAAAGAATTCCGGAACTCTGGTCCATCAAAGCTAATTAGAATCTCAGCATATAAACAGTTACCAGTCTGAGACAACCACAGTTCACAGATTCATTCTGAGACTTCAACAGTTCACAGATTCATTCTGAGACTTCAACAGTTCACAGATTCATTCTGAGACTTCAACAGTTCACAGATTCATTCTGAGACTTCAACAGTTCACAGATTCATTCTGAGACTTCAACAGTTCACAGATTCATTGAGATACAACTTTGTCCGATAGACACTTCAACAAGACCACAAAGCGTTCTACATCCAAGACACTGTTTGATCTGAGAAGAGTAATGGAGCACTACAGATCCCAGAGCAGGGCAGTCAATACGGGGGCTGATGATTTCAGGTACTCCATGCAAGGAGCCGAAACGTTCCACCAGAGGCCGCACCACTGGCCCAACCAGTATGGACCCCATCGCCCATCACATCAGAGACGCCCACCCCACTGGCAGGTGGTGGCAGACCTGAAGAATGAAATACAAGGGTTGAAAATTCTTCTGAAAAAGGAGCAGGATCTGAACAAAGCAGGGTGCGACAGAGATATGCTCAGCAAGAACATCATTGAGGAGTTGGAGGAAAGGTTGGAGTTGGAGCACCATAAGAGACTTGAGTGTGAAAAGGAGATCAAGATGCTGAAAGAAGAAAGGAAGCACTTTGATCCATCCTGTGCAGAGAAGGAGTCCCTGATGCAGGAGAAGGAAGAGGTCATCAGTGATGAACTTTTAAAAGCAGAGCAGCCGGAGATTTCAAAGAGCCGCTGCCTTGAGCTGTCTGATGAACTCAGAGCACAGGAGAACACAGATCAGGCACTGCAGAAGAGGGTGGAGGACCTCCAAAGACCAGAGGAATTGAGGGCTGAGAGCCTCCAGAAAGAAGTAGAGGAGGTCAGGCCTCAGCATGAGGAGGGCTTACAAAACCAAGACAAGACCAACATGTGTCCTGAGCTGTCTTCCGATCCGACAGCACAGGAGGAGGCCGATCAGATGCTGCAGGAGGAAGCGGAGGTGTTTCAACAATTGTGCGAGTCAGAGGAGAAGATCTCTACATGGAGGAAGATCAAGAAAGCCTGCACTCCAAAACATCGCCGCCAATTCAAGCATCAGAAGAAGCAAATGCTGGACCATATGTGACCATCCCAGCTTCTCCAGCCACTCCCCCCCACCCGACCTCCTCCAACACACAGGCTGTAACAGGCCAAGCAGTCACAGTGGGAACATAGAAAGTCCTGACTGACAGAAGCCGGCTGGTTTCTGTGTGTCAGGACTCGACATGTTCCCACTGTGTCTGCGTGGGTTTTTTCTCCGGGTGCTCCGGTTTATTCCCACACATAAACATTTGGACCTAATTAAAAGATTTGACACAAATTTCAAAGACTTGATAAAATAAAAAAAGTCTTGATCTAAACATTATATCTGTGTCGTTGAGGGCTCTTTTAAGTATTTTTCATACTGTTGTTTTCTGAGTTTGTTTTAACAGATAAAAGTCAAAGTATCTAAATGCATGCATTGTCATTTTGAACGAAGCAAAGTACACAATATGAACTATAAGTGTATTTTAAGTGGTTGATTATTTGACAATTTTTCTACACTTTGAGGATTTACTCACACACACACACACACACACACACACACACATAATGAATCAGTACTTGGACTGAAGGGCAGCACACACAAGGGCCTGTTGTGTATTAAGCAAACAAACTTCTGTTGGTTTCACGTATTAATCAACTGAAATGTTACACTTCCTTTGTCAGGTCGTCATGACAACAGACCTCACTATGGCTAAAGCTAATGAGGGTGTAAATGCATTCATCTGTCTGTACTCAAACACTCAGCATAAAGCAGGATGTGTCCCGACTTTAAATCCTGTGTTTGCAAACACAGCTGCCTCCAACAGCTGACTCAAAGTAAATATTTCCGCACTGTTGGTCAGCATCACATGTTCATCTCGATCAACGGTCACTAAAGGTGTGAAGTGTCGTTTCCACATACAATAAATTAAAACCATGTGTTGTATTCCAGCAGATCTAGAAGTGTTGTTCTTCTTCAGTAATATGTTTATTCTGATAATAAAAGAAGCATGCTTCCAAAGAAAATATGATCAAAGCAAATAAATGTACATATAAACAAGACAAAGTGATTGAGACCATGTACTTACAGAGTAATAAATGTTAACTGACTAAATCTACTGAGAAGTAGACTGACAGGCTGGTCCTGTGGCTGGCTGCTGACAGGCTGGTCCTGTGGCTGGCTGCTGACAGGCTGGTCCTGTGGCTGGCTGCTGACAGGCTGGTCCTGTGGCTGGCTGCTGACAGGCTGGTCCTGTGGCTGGCTGCTGACAGGCTGGTTCTGTGCACTGGGAGATGATCACTCATTCTCTTCTTCTGACTAATATTCAGACTATTCCTCATCTCAATACACACACATATACACACACACACACACACATATACACACACACACACACACACACACACACACACACACACACACACACACACACACACACACACACACACACATGCACACATGCACACATACAAACTGTTAATTGCGGTATTTCTCTTTTGGTAAACATTGAAAACGGGTCCCACAGACCTGAACACCATACAAGGTTACATATACTGTAGCTGAACAGTAACCTGCAGAGATACATTGTTTAAGAGGTGGTGCCTGATCATGAATTTATTTAATCATAAGACACATGTCTGCAAAACAAAGTAAATGTGTCTGGTTCAGGTAAAATAACAACGAGGTGCCAACATCCCCTCGTGCTTGTTCTGGTTTGTACACTGTATGCAGAGGAAGTTGTGTCAGAGTGGGTTTCTGGTTTTGATGTGTTATGTCTGGACTTCAGGAAGAGAACACAGCCGTGCATCTAGCAGCCAAGTTTGGGCACACAGACGTCCTGCAGAAGATCATCGAGACGGGAGTGGACGTGGATGAGAGAAACATAGTGAGTGGAATGTTCTAGCTTTGCACTTTTTAGGGACTTTTTTCCCCCTGTGGCAATCTGTTCGATTTGTTGTGCCTTTGACTTTACGCCGCTCCATGTAGTAGCATGGTGACTTTAAACAGCAGTGAACAGTTGTTTTTTGAATGTGAATGAAAAGTATTTTCCATGTCATCATGGTTGATAACAGACCCTCTGATCTGTCTGCTGGTTGTTCTTTTATCTTTGTTAAATTCTTATGAGCAGTTGTCTGATTCCTTCTTTACCATAAACTGATGCCATATTTACTTTCAGTGTGAAGCTCCTGACAGCTGTCTCTTTGGTGTTTTCAGGATGGTCTCACAGCTTTGCATCATGCATCTGATGGAGGTCACTGGGAATGTATCAAACTGCTGCTGGAGTCCGACTGTGATATCAACACACAGACTAACGTAAGCTTTCCGTATTTTAAGTCAGACACTGTTTGCATAAACACAGGGAATCTTTTTTTTAACAATGTGAATCCTTGTTCTGTTCTGTCTGCAGAAGAACATGACTGCTCTCCATTACGTGGCCCAGCATGGCTTCGACAGAGAAGCCCACTTGCTGCTGGAGACAGGGATCAATATAGATGCTGTAAACAATGTAAGTGGGAAAATGACAACGGGCCTCATTCAACAAAATCTTCAGAATTAATATAGGATTTATCTTAAATTGTTCTTAAGAAGACTCTCTGTCAGATTCACCAGCGTGTTCTTAAATGAATGAATTGTTTGCAGCTGTGTTCTTATGTTGAAAGCGTATGCATGTTGTTCTCAATTAGTATAGGTAACCGCCCACTAATGCCCATAAAAGGGAATAAGTGCAGACACACTGAAACACATGCCGGTAGCAGAAAATCAGGTTGTGGAGATGTCTAACGGAGGGATGTAGATGTCTCCTATCAGAGAAAAGACTTTAGCAGGTTAGACGTGGAGGTACTTCTGCAGGAAGTCAGCAGCAAACAAGAGGTTTTATTCAGCAATGTGTGTAATGGTTTCAAAGGAACACAATGAAAGACGCAGATGTAATAAACATAAAGTACATTAAACAAATATGTTCTTAGGAACGATTGGAGAATGAGTCCAAATGAGAGGGTGGATATCAGACTCTTTACTGATTGATTATGGCAGAAGAAAACAAAAGAATACCTCCTCTCATTAAAAAAAAAACAACTGTGGCCTGGAATTTGGTTCACTTGTTCATCATATGTTTAAGTCATATGAATACAACACATTTTACAAATGAATTAATTCCTGATTGATTAGCAACAAAAAACGCATTTAGTAGTGAACACATAGAGGGATGTCAGGCAAACCACATATTTAATAAACCATCTAAAATGTGCATTTTACCAAGCTGACTTGACCTATAGACATGATACAGTATGATAACTTTGGAAAAAAGTTACTTACAGGAACAACTTCAGGAATTATTATTATTTTAATGATAGCTGCAGTTAAAGCACTTTTATGACCTGGAACCTCCAGCAGATTACAGCAGATAACACGATTGGTAACAGCGTCTTCAAATACGTTTACAGAGTTAAGAGGACATCGTTTTGAAAATGTGTAACGTAAGATTTATTCATCGCATGTCCTTCAAAAACTTTGTACATGTGTTTTTTTTCTTATTGTCAGGATCATCCACAAATCATATCAAACTATGTTTATTGTTTCTTTGTGTTTGAAACAGCAACTCAACACAGCGCTGCACCTCGCTGTGCTCGGCAATCACACAGAGGTCGTGCGTCAGCTGATAGAAGCCGACTGTGACCTGGACATCACTGACAGTGTGAGTACAAGCCTCTGCAACTCCACGCACTGTAGTGCAATGACACGCCGATGGCTCTACAGTTATAAAATGACAGTTGAAATGTTAATCCAACACATTCTATCAACAGAGACAACAGAGCGCTCTGCACATAGCAGCAGAACACGGCTGGCAGGACCTGGCTGAGATGATCCTCATCTCTGGTGTTAACCTCACTCTAACAGACAAGGTGCCACACCGCACACCACTTCTTATTGCACATTTGATTATTACATTATTTATCTATTTTCTCATTCTTTTGGCAAAACGATTAGTTCTATTTTAATTTATTTGACCTTTACTGTGTTTTAATAACTACACATATAAATAGGTTAATTAAAATCAGTGCCACATTGTGAAACTGTTTCTTAAATGGGGTTTTTGACACCATCAAAGCATCACAGCTTTGTGGTCTCAGGTTTCTCACTTTTCTCCCCCCCGCCCTTCGACAGTCTGAGTCACCCGCCAACTGATAGTAAACATTATTTTACACTAATGTTTTATAAGAAGCTGGTAGGAAAGTACATGTTTCAATAGATGTATTAGAAAAAGGGGGTATAGTTTTATACACATCACATAGTTGCAGGGCAGTGTATAAGGGCAGTATTAACCCCTAAAAATCAACCTCATCATGGCTGAAGCACAGTGTCAACAAAACCCTCAAATGTCACTTGAACTTTCTTTAAGAGTGTTTTTTTGACTCAACATGTTTAATTTTATACTGATATCTAGTAAACGTGATAATAGCCTGACATATTCAGGACAAGGTTCCTGCAGTTTATGTTATGTTTGGAAGATTGGATGCCTGTTTTCTAGTTCTTACTTATATGTTTATTTATCTGATGATGTGGCCGCTGTATTGTGTAGTTGTGTGTCCTGTTTGCTGTGTTATACTGACTGTATGATACACACAGCAGGGGAAAACGTGTCTGGAGGTGGCAGCAAGAGGAAACCACATCATCCTGGTCGACATGATCATCAAAGCTGATCGTTTTTATAAATGGGAGAAGGTGAGTTCACTCACTTTGCACCTGGCTCTGCAGTGACTCTCTGGGAATAACTTTATTAAGTACAGTTTTTAACTAATGCATTAACTCAGTCCCTGAAACTAGGGCCCTGTTGGTCTAAACTCCAGACAAAGAAAACATAATATACAAAATACAAAACATATTAACTTGCAATGAGGAAACAAAATATTTGTACTCTCAATATTGAACTTAATACATCTCTGTGTTCTCTTTCTCCACTTCCTCGTTCTCCTCTTACTCGAACACCTACCCCCCTTTTTAAAAGTTGTCTCATTGTTTTGCACACAGAACAAACCTGACTCCTGTTCGAGCTCTGATTTCTGTGTGATCTGATTGGTTACATATGTTTTCAAATTTGCATTCTCAGTTCAGGTGATTGCTAATCGAGTGTGGTGTTTCAGTGTCAGTGCCACAATTTTGTTTTTGCTGTCATCTGTCCTGCTGCTGGGTTCCTCTGTTACTTCTTTTTTCACTGTTACTCTTATGCTATAAGATTCCTGTTGTGCCAACATCACTCCAAACATGTCCATCATTTATAGATCTGTTTGCACTCTTGGCATGAAAACAGCTTCTCCTGTCCTCCTCAGGATCAATTGGGCAGTGGGCAGGACTCCTGGGTGGGAAGAAATCTGAGCTTTAAGCAGGACCACCAGCCGGAGACACAGCACATCCGCTCGGTCCTGTGGAGCCTGGCCACCAAGCACCTGTGCCGGGGGGAGTGGAAGATTCTAGCACAACACTGGGAGTTCAGCGATGCTCATATACGAGCTATAGAACAACAATGGACGGGTGAGCTGGACTGATGTTTATTTCAATGATTGATAGTATTGAAAAGTATCTAAGCTATAAAAACAAAACACCGTCAGTTGTTTTTAAACCACAGCATCTGGTCTTAGTTCACACACAGCTCTTGACCTCCTTGGCTCTTGGCTCCTCCTTGGCTCTTGACCTCCTTATTATTTGTGTTCGTTCTCTCATCTGTAAATAAAGTGGAATGTATGCATTCGCTTACGTTTCACTTAAAGGTCACATAATATGCAAAATACACTTCACCATGTTTTTCTAACACGCACATGTTTCTCTAGTCCGTCTACAAACCCCCCAATCATGAGAAAAGTCCATCCTCTCCGTCTATTGCCTGATCCACTTTTCAGAAAATGTGTGCTCAAACAATAGGACATGGAGCGAGAAAGCCAGAGCCTTCCAGAGAGGGGGGTGGTCAGGCTCAGCTCATTTGCATATTTAAAGCTACAGACACAGAAACAGCCTGTTCTGAGCAGGGCTGAAATAGAGGGGTTTATAGACATGATCAAATACAGGATCAGAGTGGATTTAGAACAAGAATCTTCACACACATGTTTCAGGGAGCTCTGAGACTTATTTAAACTGGTTGAAGACAAGGAGAACATGCCACCTTTAATTTCACTATAGATAGACAACGATGTGTTTTTTAAGTCCTGAGTTGAACCTCCAGGTATGAAAAGCTACAAAGAGCACGGTCACAGGATGCTGTTGATCTGGCTTCATGGAGTCGTGATGGCGGGAAAGAACCCAATCAAAGGCCTCTATGAGGGGCTGGTGGAAATCTCACGGACGGACTTGGCAGGTGAGAACTTCAAACTACACTGTGGGTTTGATATGTTATTGTGCAGCAGAGCTATACAGAGCTCCTGCAATGTGACGCAGGGAAGAAAGCTTTCACGTTCTCTTTGGATATTTTTTTTTCTTTGCCTAGATCCGGATTATGAATTCCCTCTGAATGTAGAGGGGGGAAATGTGCCAAATTAACTAAATCTGCAGTTCCTTTATATTTTTGAGAAAAGCCTTGGGCCTGTTGTGATCTTTAAAGAGTTTTAAGTGGACCCCAAAGCAAGACCGGAAGACAGGGTGGTGGGTAAAAGTGGTATTTATTGAAGTGAGGCTGGTGAGGCTTGGATGAGAGGCTGGGTGGTGAAGCGCTGGAGCTCGATGATTAGAGGCACTGGAAAAAAAGAGACAAGGGTAATCAGTCACATGTAATTCCAAATCACTGAAGGTTCGTACTGACTCTGAAAAGCTGATCTACCACGGTGTAGGCAGAAATAATCTGGCAGCTTGGGAGAGGTGAACAAGGGTCTAAATGCTGCAGCTGGTGATTACTGATGATGATCAGGTGAGTGATTGCAGAGAGCTCCAGCAGCCAATAAGCCACGCCCAGCCTCTGAAAGAAAAAACACAAGCACCAACCAAAAGCAGACCAGGAAGAAATACACAAAAAATGTCCAATCACCACAGGGCCACTTCTGAGGTTGTTTTTACATTTTGATTTATTCTTCATACTTGTCTTTTGTATGTAAACAGAGACATGCAAAAATATGTACACATATTGGGTTACTTTTTTTTTTAAAACTTGTTTTTGTATATAAACATATACTGGATTTTTTTGAGCTGTGTGCTTTACAGAACAATCTACAGTTTGAATGCAGACATGTTTTATTTCCATTAAGCAGCCACCTGGTTTGCGTATATTGTATATTCCAATAATACCAGACGATCACTGTCATCTCTTTCTGCAGGCCGGTGAGAAATCATTCCAGTGGAAAAAAGTAAAGTTATGATGCAGATATTTATTGAATAAGAAGTTGTGTTGTATGAAGGGTTACATTGAGCATATACAAGATGCTTTATAGATATTATCCATATTTCTATTTATTGTGCACTGCACAAAAGTGCCTGAAGTGATTGCTGTATTATTGAAACACGACAGAGGAATGCATAACTTCATGAAATATCTTATTGCTCGATTTGTTGAACAGTTTCATGTATTTCCTTCATGAATGTGTTTTAAACATTTGATTCAGAGCTACTCCGTCATCATGTGCTCGTCCATTTCCTAAATGATACCGTCTGCTGGCTGGTGGTTGTGGTGTTCTACGGTCTGCAGTGTGTGTGATGTCTCTGTGATGTTTTTAATCTTTCAGAGAACATCCGGCAGAAAGCGAATGCAGAGACCAGCTCGACCAAAATGTGCACTGCCATGTGATCATCACACTGTGAGTGACTGTGAAGGCAACACGACAAGTCAAACTTTTTAAATGCAAATTCAGAGCCAATGAAATTCAGTCCATTGCATTAACTGTTTACACATTTACACTTTATTGGATTTATCTCAGGCGTTCTGTAGGGAAAACATTTCTTTAAAAACTGCTGTAGATTTAAATATCTGTATATTATTTAAAAATAAAACATGTGCATCTGAGTGATACCTCAGATTGTCAGCCTGCAGCTGAACAAAGCATTTTTTGGTAGCTGTGATTGCAGTTTGTTACAGAAGCCTTAAGAGGACATGCACCCATACATTTTAATTCTCTCCATTTTCCATAGATCATTTCTGTCGTTTTCTCAAGATCTCGTTATCACGGGAAGACCAGCGTTGTATTCTCAACATACTGACATACAAAAGTCGAGATCTCAAGAACACAACCGCACATTACTTATCACGGGAATACAGAGTTCCAGGCTCATTATCATGAAATATACAGTTGACAGCAAGTTATGTATTCATATTAAGAGACCTCCATGACCATCAAAGTCTAAAAATGAGAGGAGTGCTCTGCTGTCCAAAACAACCGTTAACTTTTCACATGTTTTATTCATTCATACATTTGTCTTGTGGGAAAATGTGTGTAGGGTGCAGAGCGTCGTCATCCTCCACCACTTTGAATGGAAGCTGTTAACGACCGTCTCCGTGAAGGCCTCAATCATCTCCTGCTCTCTGAACACTGGGACACAGTATAAATGTTAAATGTGTTAATCATAAAAATGATCACACTCACTGATGCTGGTGGAACCTGTGAATAAATTTAACATATACACTATGAGTGACATGCATAGAAGGAAATCGATTAAATGAAGCAATAATCTCTTTTTATATATTAGATGTACTTGATGTATATGTACTCTTTTAAAAATGTCTGGTTTCACTTCATAACCAAGTTTTTATCCCACTTGATTCACATTTTTATGATGATTATTATGTCTTTTTAAAATTGATTTAATATGGAACTTTCTACTCTTTTTTTACACTGTTCTCAGTCTGTTTTAGTCATCCAGAGTTGTGGACTTATCCTGATGTTTTCCTGATAGTAGCTTTAAATATGATCCCTCTGTGGGCGGCAGTAGCTCAGTCGGTAGAGGCTTGGGTTGGGAATCGGAGGGTCGCCGGTTTAAGTCCCCGGGCAGACCAAATCTGGAAAATGGTCTGGTAGCTGGAGAGGTTCCAGTTCACTTCCTGAACACTGCTTAGATGCCCTTGAGCTAGGCCATGCACCCCCCCTCCCCCACTAGACCAGTAGCGCAGGCTGTGGACAACCCCCTCACTCGGACATGTCTCCATTAGTGCACGTCCAACAGAGTGTAAAATTGAATTTCCCCTTGCAGGATAAATATATAGGATATCGTCTTCTTCTTACTCTCACTTCTGCTCAGAATGCAGAGGATCACTCAGCTGCAGCTCACACTCTGTAGACAACTCAGACTGAATCATTTCACCACAGAAACACACACAGAAACTTGCAGGTACACTTACCAGCGTCTTCATTATGCTTCATGATGTCATATGCGTTGACGTCAGGGTCTAAACTGTTGTTGACGATGGTGTCTTCCCTGTCTTTGAAGGCAGCCGCACTTTAAGCTCTGCACTCTGTCTTTGTGGCCTTAAAGAAATCTGTGTTTTGTTTCCATCACGTCAGATCTTCATTCAGTCTGGCCATCATTGTTTGAATAGAGAGAGCAGTAATATAAGCAGATCGACCTCAGTTGATCTAAAGCTCAAGTGGAAGGAATGAAACATCTCAGTTTCACATTATGGCTCAACGTCAACCTTCTGTCTGTATTACAGTTGTATATGCATCCTATAGACTGAAGATGTGATGCAGTAGAGTGACAATAACTAAAATGCACTTTGAGCCTTTTTCAATCAGTTGTTCCATACTTGATACAAGTAACCACTTAAGGATGGAGATGAATTCTTGAAGTCTCAAAATGAGAAACAGAAAAGCACAAAACCTTCTGCCACAGGATGATGTATTTTTTTTTTTTTTATCAGATGTGCCTCTCTACTTGCTTTTTCTTCTTGAGTAGTTTACGGGATTATTTCACTGATTTTTGTGTTCTTGTTTTATGTTTTATGTTTTATGTTTTCACATTGCTAATTAAAGGTCTTTATTTTGGGATACTCCTTCTGTTGCCTGGTGTAAAAAATGTTAATGGTGTAAAATATAACAGCTATTTTTGCATGAAGTAAAACAACTATATACATTCTGTCATGGATAGAATCCCAAGGAAACTAGGTCACAGGTTTCCTGACCTGACGGCTGATGGCGATCAGCTCGGCTGGGAGGATGGAGAGAGGGGTTGCAATGCGTCTTTGCTCAGTTGGTTGTGTGAATCCAGAGAGTCAACACCATTAGTCGGCTTTCTGTGTTTTTATTGTTGAATGAAGATCTCAGTTATGGGTGTGTGTTGAAAATATATTTTTTATTTCGGCCAGTGACTCCTCCCATTACCCCTCTGTTCTCTGACTCCGGCTTGTTTTGGACTCCAATTTATGTTAGTCTATTATTTTGATGAAATTAGTGGGTGGTTTGAAGGACTATGCTCTTCTTCCAATTTAATGAAACCCAAGGCACACTAAAGCCCTGTTTCCACCAAGTGGTCCGGTTCGGTTTGGTACCCATTTATTGGCGTTTCCACCGTCGAAAAATTGGGAATGGTACCAAAATAAGGGATCTGTACCGTCTTACTTTTTTGGTACCCTTCTGTTGGGGTGCCAAGGGTACCGATCCGACCCCTAAAGGTCATTTTGTTTACTGTGTCCCGTTCTTCTTCTTGAACATTTAACTTAATGAATAGCGGGCTACAACGTGTTGAGCTGCTATGATGTCACACTATTTCGTAGCTGACACGGCTATCTCCATCTGGCTTACACTCTGCTTGCCAAATAAGGGTACGGTTGGCTGTGGAAACGCAAGATCAGGGTTTACTGTACAAAACTGAACCAAACTGTACTGAACCAAACCGGACCGCTTGGTGGAAACGGGGCTGTGGTACCTTTTTGTAAAAGGTGCAGTGTTCTGTCAGTTCCTCAACCTGCGATCTCTTTCGTTCAGATTTTGTTTACTGGGGGGAACGTAACAATTCACAAAAAATGTCATTTTTTAAAATATGTTTGTCAAATGTAATGATCTTCTAGTACTGTACTGTGATGTAGTATTACTGCTGGTCGTGAACACGTTTGATGATCGTTACAGGCCTACAAAAACAAATGATTAAGAGCTGGTTTGGGCATGTTTAGTGTTTTGTTGTCATACAGCCAATAAAGATCGATGAGCAGGGTGTAAATAAAAACTATGTTTGCATGAAAAAAAATCATGTGCAGAAATTTGCATTTTAAGGAACTTTATGAATTACATTTTTTTTTTAAGATCAATTTAAAAAATCAATGCTTCAATCAAAATTGTTCTTCATCAAACTTTTATGCAGCTCATGTTTAAAAGATCAATAAAAACTCCACTTTGGCTACAAGGTGCTCAACTTGATTTTTTTTCCCTCTGCACTTCTGGACCATGGATCATATTTACAGGACTGTGAACATGTGGAGTGTTGATATCATCTTCAACAAATCAGAAATTCAACAGTTACTCGTCACTTCCCACCCTCTCTTTATTTGGCTGTGTACCTGGTTACTCTCACATTTACATCCCTTGTACACATGGCAGACTATTTGCTGAGAGGTCACCCAGTATTGTGTTCCAAAAACAATAATAAAGGTTTGCATTATATAAGCACTAAAGCACCATGTTATTACAAAAACAAGGTCTTAAAAAAAAAAAGTGCTCCTTGACATAGCTTCTTACAAGCTGGACATTTTAAAGTTGATATTCAACTCAAGCTGGGGAAATTATGAAACTGAAAAAGGGAAAACAAAAAGTTGGACCCTCCTTTGTACATCCTTGGGTCTCTTTTAGTTACCAGTGTACCACTCTGATTTGCTAGTCAGTGCGTAAGGAGGACACAAGAAAATGATCTTATTGGAACAGGTTGTTATATTGTTCACATGAGGAATCTGCAGCCGTCTCTCTTGCATTGTGTAACAATAGCTTTTGGCTCTAAGAAGGCGTTTTTCTGCAAACAGAAGGATGTTACACCACTGCCGCCTTTGTATGTGTAAGAAATCGCTGAAACCCAAAAATAAATACCTGTAATTAAGTTGTGGATTCAAGAGAGATTAAGGAAGAAGATATGATTTATCTATGAAGCAAAATGTAGTGAGCCAAAAAATACTATGAAATTAATACCATTAAAGAAGTTTTTTTGACATTAAATTTGGTGGTTTTCTTAAACATACTTCATGGATAAACAGCACTTTTACCAAGAGAAGAAAACACATTTGATCATGTCAGGTCTGCAGGGGCTCCAGCAGAGGGCGATCATGCTATAAAATAAATACCAGCCTCAGTGTAAAGCTAGTAAGATTATTTAAAAAAAATACACAATTAAAATAACACATTACGGGCATATAGTGTGAAATTATGACTAATTATGGCAATTGGTGGTAAAGGGAATCACAATCACTGTTACATTCATAAAGCTTTTTTGACCTCAAGGATCAGGGCTGTAGGCTACAGGAAGTAATAGATAATAATAATAATGATAATAATAATAATAATATAATAATATAATAATATAATAATAATAATAATAATAATAATAATAATGTAATAATAATTATAATAATTATAATAATAACAATAATAATAATAATAATAATGTAATAATAATTATAATAATTATAATAATAACAATAATAATAATAATAATAATAATAATAATAATAATAATAATGTAATAATAATTATAATAATTATAATAATAACAATAATAATAATAATAATGTAATAATAATAATAATAATAATAATAATAATAATAATAATAATAATAATAATAATAATAATAATGGATAGACCGGAAGGTCAATGTAACCTTAATGCTCTATGTACGTAGGAGTAGCCTAATTGACTAATCTCAATTTCAATTTAATAAACATCTTGAAAAAAATAGAAAGTGTCTTTGTCGGAAGTAAATTATGCTCTTGTTCATTGTTTTTCTCGCGTTGCATTCTGGTCCTTGCAGTCCATTATTTTTTTGCTCTACTTATTGTGGTTGTCAGTGCAGACTGCTTCGACACGATGATGTCTCTGGGCAACACATTGTTCGGGGAAGCTGAAAATGGAAACGGGGGTTTGTAATATTTCTTGCACATCACAAATAAATGAAAGTTAAATTAATTTCTAACAAATGTTTCCTTACAGCGCTGAGTGCAAGCCTGAACTGCAGCAGCTAGCTTAGCATGCTAACCAGCTTTCTGTCACTAGTTGCAATATATTCAGGACGTTTTAAAAAGTCAGAGTTTCTGTCTTCCAGGGAAACAGAGGACACTGTGTCCGTTTCACGGCTGTAAGCGGGTCTACACCGACACAAGCTCTCTGGAGACTCACATCAAGGACCATGAGATCCCGGCGGAGTCTCTTCCTGGTGAGCATGTGTTGATTTAATACATCTGTACAACCCTGATGTCCAAAGCATGACAGGTGTGTATTGTAATTAAAGATAAGCTCCATTGTGCCATGATGGAGATACAGTTTCTTAATGAATAGAATAGAATAGAATTACTTTATTGATCCTAAACTGGGAAATTGTGGTGTTACAGCAGCAGGTTGTCCAAACACACAATATGAGCAAAAAACACAATATTAGCAAATTTAAACACAATATAATATTAAATACAAAGTAAATAAACACTAAAAATATCAAAACTAAGAATGAGAATATATACAACCAGGATTTAACTTATCATTACTGTTTGTCCAGTGGAGAGGCTTTGACTTCAGTCTTTTTTCTGATGTAGACTGAATGTTAAGAACATTAAGTGTGTTGTGTTAGCGTCATTACCATAATGTCTCCTGTCCATACTGACTGTAAACATGAGCTTGGGTTCCCCTCCCAAATAAACAAAATAGAAGTCATTACTTCAGAAACACTGAGCCATTTTCTTCTAATTTTACAAGAATAAGCAATCTGCTTTTGTACCAAACAAATACTTATTGGATAAAAAACCAATAACAGCCTAAGGACTATACTACAGACCCTGAAGTAGACCTTCAGAAGGTCAACACTTTTTTATTTTTATTTTTTTATATTCAGGTCTTATTACAGATTGTTTTATAGGTTATTTTTTAAATGTCGCATATATTTTTTATCCCTGCACGGGTTATGTACATTTCTTGTATAAGTCTATTTTTAATTGCACAGTTTAAGTTTGATTCATCTAGAGGGATTTTTTAATTCTTTGTGGTTAATTTGTAACAAATGTTTCATGTACGTCTTTGTAACCTGCTACTGGATGCTTTGAATTTCCCTCGGGATCAATAAAGTATCTATCTATCTATCTATCTATCAGTCTATCAGTCTATCTATCTATCAGTCTATCAGTCTATCTATCTATCTATCTATCTATCTATTTATCTATCTATCTATCAGTCTATCTATCTATCAGTCTATCTATCAGTCTATCTATCTATCAGTCTATCTATCTATCTATCTATCTATCTATCAGTCTATCTATCTATCTATCTATCTATCTATCTATCTATCTATCAGTCTATCTATCTATCTATCTATCAGTCTATCTATCTATCTATCTATCTATCTATCAGTCTATCTATCTATCAGTCTATCTATCTATCAGTCTATCTATCTATCTATCAGTCTATCTATCTATCTATCAGTCTATCTATCTATCTATCAGTCTATCTATCTATCAGTCTATCTATCTATCAGTCTATCTATCTATCTATCAGTCTATCTATCAGTCTATCTATCTATCAGTCTATCTATCTATCTATCTATCTATCTATCAGTCTATCTATCAGTCTATCTATCTATCTATCTATCTATCTATCAGTCTATCTATCTATCAGTCTATCTATCTATCAGTCTATCTATCAGTCTATCTATCTATCAGTCTATCTATCTATCTATCTATCTATCTATCTATCTATCTATCTATCAGTCTATCTATCAGTCTATCTATCTATCTATCTATCTATCTATCAGTCTATCTATCTATCAGTCTATCTATCTATCAGTCTATCTATCAGTCTATCTATCTATCTATCTATCTATCTATCTATCAGTCTATCTATCTATCTATCTATCTATCTATCAGTCTATCTATCAGTCTATCTATCTATCTATCAGTCTATCTATCTATCTATCTATCTATCTATCAGTCTATCTATCTATCTATCTATCTATCTATCTATCAGTCTATCTATCTATCTATCTATCTATCTATCAGTCTATCTATCAGTCTATCTATCTATCTATCAGTCTATCTATCAGTCTATCTATCTATCTATCAGTCTATCTATCTATCTATCTATCTATCTATCTATCAGTCTATCTATCTATCTATCTATCTATCTATCAGTCTATCTATCAGTCTATCTATCTATCTATCAGTCTATCTATCTATCTATCTATCTATCTATCAGTCTATCTATCAGTCTATCTATCTATCTATCAGTCTATCTATCTATCTATCAGTCTATCTATCTATCTATCTATCTATCTATCAGTCTATCTATCAGTCTATCTATCTATCTATCAGTCTATCTATCTATCTATCTATCTATCTATCAGTCTATCTATCAGTCTATCTATCTATCTATCAGTCTATCTATCTATCTATCTATCAGTCTATCTATCTATCTATCTATCTATCTATCTATCAGTCTATCTATCTATCTATCAGTCTATCTATCTATCTATCAGTCTATCTATCTATCTATCTATCTATCTATCTATCTATCTATCAGTCTATCTATCTATCTATCAGTCTATCTATCTATCTATCTATCAGTCTATCTATCTATCTATCAATCTATCTATCTATCTATCTATCTATCTATCTATCTATCTATCTATCAGTCTATCTATCAGTCTATCTATCTATCTATCTGTAGAGAAACACTCATGTTACAAAGTCAAACTAAAACCTTGCACTCTAAACAAACTGTTGTTTTTACTGGTGAGATTTTCCTCTCTTAAATATCTACAGGTGCAGGTGTTTGGCGTTTTGCTACCTTGTATAACCCCACACTGCTGTGTTTTTCTGTTGTTTGATATATCTGTCGGCTAATAAGGACACTCTCTGTCTCTCATAGGAAAGGTTTTCCTTTGCTCCAGCATCGGCTGCGGGGGTTCTTTCCCCAACATGCTGAAGCTGATGGAGCATATGAGGCAACATCACAAACCCAACATATACTTCTTGTGAGTTGTTCCTATTTTTCTTCCTCAGCAGAGTTTCTTTTAATTGTTTTGTACAAATGTTTTAACAAAAGATGTTCATCTCGACTCATTTTTAAAGACAGTTAGTCTTTCAAATGTAGGCTAATGGACTAGTCTTAAGAACACAATTAACGATTGAGCACAATTCATCTCTACAGCTAAACACAGAGCATAGCATCAGCGGGTAAACGTTAGCATTGCTAGAAACCATCAGCCTTGGGGCCTCTGCAGGTAAATGTCCGTATGGCTGTGCTGAAGTGGTCATATTCCAATTTAACCTGACACATGTAACTTTCTCCCAGTCTTCTTGATCAGAATCAAACCGCACTCCTACAAGACTCTGTCTGTCCACTGCGCTGGTTTACATCCAGGTAGTGGAGCATGAGGCCCCGTGTCCACTGAGACAGAAAAGCGCTGGCTGTGCGCTGATAAAAGAAGAGCTGCTCGCTAGACTGTCTGTTGACAACGGGCGCTGTATGTCCGACACTGCTCCGTCACTTTGTCCTGCATTTCTTGAGATGATGAGATCGTTTTTTAACCCCTGCAGACTCGGAGTGAGGAGGATGTGGGTACAAGACACAATCCTTGGGTGGCAAAAATACGGGGAATATCGTACGTTTTGAAAAGAGCGCTGGTGACGTCAACAGCGCCTTTCTAAAAAGTGGAAAGATTTTTAACTTGAGCGGTCGCACAAAAACGACAAAGCGCTTGTAAAAAAAGACGCTGAGTGCTGCGCTTTTTCTCCAGGCGGTGGCTCTCTGCTGCGAACGCTCTCTGCTCATTGAAAACAATTAAAAATAGTCGATCAGAAAAAAACTCTCTGAGTGAGCGTTTAACTGGCATTGCGGCCCTGAATGAATCAAGACATTAATAATTAGTTTAACTGAGTAGTTATTGTGGTCGTGAATCGTAGTTCAGACTGTTTTCTTTCTCATTTCTGCAGGTGTGAGAACTGTCGCACAAAGTTACGGACCTACAAAGGCCTCCTCACTCACCTGCACACCTGTTCAAAAGTGTCACAGGGCAAAACAAAGCTGCCTGAACCGATGCCCCCCCCTCCAGCTGCTGCTGCTCCAACAGACCCGAGCATGACCCCCACAGCCATGGACCAGGACCCACCGCAGCTGGAGTCTGTGTCCTCATCCCAGCAACTTCAAATCCAAAACACGGACGGTTCCTTACCCGCTGCTGTTCCTCAATCAGAGTCTGCTGCCCCCCCTCATCTTGGTCCCCCATTCTTGCCCAACCCAGACCCCTCCCCTCCCCAGCTTGCAGCCCAGCAGCTCACGGAGGCTGCTTTGCTGCCTCAGCTCATAAACGAAGCCTCTGATATGCCTCCGTCTCTAAACCTTGAGGGGACATCAGTGGTTCCTGACGCCCCTGATACCCGGGGTCAAAACCAGGCACCATCAGGATCTCTTGAGCCTACCCAACCTGCTTCAGGATCGTCTCCTCTGTCTCCTCCTCCTTCAGCTGTCTGGAGGAAAAATCAAGGTGAGCCTCTCCTCACAACACAGCTGCACAGGTTTGTTAAAAAATAGAACTCTCTTGTTTTAGTCATTAATTTGTCTTCTCTCTCATCAGCTCAAACCTCCAGCAGACGAGTCCTTTGGGAGCACACCAGAGGGCGCTACACGTGTTTGCAGTGCGGCCACACGGTAACCAACCGTAAAGACATGAGTCAACACATCAGCGCTCAGCACAGCGGGAACAAACCTGCAGAAGACACGGAGAGCTCTGCAGCCACGTCGTAATGTGGAAGCAGAACGATGCAATGAACTTTTGGGAAGCAAATGTTTCTTTTTTGTTTTCCTCAAGAACTCAACTGTAAATGAAAGTTTCTGTCAAACGCTCTGCAACAGGTTTTGTATAAATCCTCTCTCAGTGAAGAGCCGGCAGCTGTGCTTTAAAAAAAAAAAAACATTACAAGTGACTTTTGATCAAATATGAGACAGCTGTTTTGCTCTCTGCAACGTGTCCTAAAATTGATGATACTTTCTCTTACCTTGAGATAGTTATTAACTCCATCCACTCTTCTGCTTTTGTTTTAAAGAAACGTTTATCATGTTGTGTTTCTTCACGGTGAATGTCAAACCCTAGGAAGCTGTTGCCGTTAGATGTTTGATCAGCAGACCCATAAACACAGTTTGTAAATCAAGGTAAGAACAGAATTTGAGATTTAGTATCCAACACTAATAGTACACAGTGCACTTAACTCGACTGGACAGCAGATAATAAACTCTCAGCTGACATCATGGTGCATTTGGATGTTTTTGGGTAAACATGGGATAAAACACAGCGTTTGATTTGCTGTGTGTTCTTTTTAAGCGTGTTGTATTGAATGTTTCCGTGGGAGGGGGTCCCCAGTTTCAGCCTTTCTACTGCGCCATTAAAAGAGAAACACGAGTTGTGCTTTTTAACATTTTTCCTTTTTATTGCAACAAATTAAATGAAAAGATAAAAAAGTGACCCTTCTTTAGGGGGGGCCCAAGGGATCCTGTTGTGAAAACAGCTCACAGTTTTTAAGTCTCTGAAGAAAAGTCTCTTAACTTGTTCAGCATGTGGACATTATTTTTCTTTAACCAATGTTAATGAAACAGAAGGAAATCCATTAGCTGGGGAATAATCCACGTTTGGAGCTTTTAGAGCAGGACTGAGAAATGAAATGCTTTCTGGCCTTTTTGCCCTTACTGGACAGAAAACACCGGGACGATAAAGTAGGGGATGACATGCAGCATAGGGCCAAGGTTGGATCTTAACCCAAGGCTGCTGCTGCTGCTGCTGCGGCTATCCTCTGTACATGGGGGGCACGACATAGTCGCCAGGCTATCGGCGCTCCCCCCTCCAGGACAATTTATTTGAAACAATATTAACCCTTTAAACTACAAAAATCAGTTTTAACATCCTTGGAAGTCCCTTTCTATTTCTAATTGTACGGTTGGAGAGACAGACAAAGTAAACATCCTGCTGAATTTTCCTTAATGTGATAAACACAACTTTAAGTGTCACAAGTTTCAGTCGATTTTGGGCTTGTGAAATATTGGTGCAAAGTTTAATTGTGACTGAGGGGCGAAATCCTTGTTCAGAAGCTGTGCTGATAAAAACTTCTGAACCATGTTGGGCTAGTGTGCTAAAGGAGGCTAGACAGTGGCTAAAGTCTCATGATACTAATACAGCTGATCCCTCACTGAATCATCTACTTTCTGAAATAGAAGTGCCAGTCCTGTTCTGAACCACATACTGAGTGAGAGCAGCTGAGATACATCAACTTATTTTACTGTAAGCACAGAACCCTCTTTTCTCGTGTTTCTTGCTGCCTGCAGCACTTCCCATTAGGGTTTCACACCAGAATTTGAAACTACAATAGTTACAATATCTTGTAAAATCAAGATATTGATGCCTGTTTCCATAACACAAACATGTAAGATCCAGATTCCCAAAATCATGAAAAGTTTTGTTTTTAAACTCCAGAAATGGCAACTTCTCCCATACAGTTGCTGTTTTTGAAACAGAGATGTGTGCAGTGTCAGCTGTCTGCTCTTTGTCTGTTTGAAAGACACATAAGTGTAGGTTTAGCATCTTCATGAGACGACAGAGACTTCAGAAACATCAGTATCTGCAGATCTGTGAGTTTCAATACACTTCTTGATTTTTCTCCTCAGCTTCAGTTCACAATTATGACTGAAGATCTATTTACTTTTCAAAGCTTGCAAAGATTTCATGCAAACGGTCACTTGGATCAATGTTTCATTTTGTATCACTGGGTACATATGTATCACATTCTTCACCTTTACAAGAAAGACATGGTCCAAAAAGCATGTTTTATTTGGGTCGGTCAGAATGAGTTGATACAAGCACTTGACCGTGCAGACGGTCCAGAGTTTTGGTCAGCTCAGGCTTCGCATTCCTGCCTCTACACCACACATGCTCCAGAAAAACCACCACCGACATCTCCCATCTTTTCCCTCTGTTCATTAACATTACACGCTTGCCAGACAGTGAGCTTCTTAATAATTAACACAAGACAAATACCACATAACAAGAGGTCCCACTCGATCATTTACGTGTATTATTAGACATTACCACATGCAGACTGAGATGCTAGTTCAACAAACAAATCCCATCTCATGGATGAAGGGGAGTCATTGTCAATAGATAATCTGTATTTTAAAAATACGTGGGAAGGGGCCCTTTCACATTTGTTATCATGGTTAGAAGTATTAAGACAGGTTGTTTGACATGAGGGTTTTTCTGGGGGGTTTTTTTACAAAGAAAAATGACATAATGTTGCATCTCATCCTCCTACAACCCTTCACTTTCAATCAGTAAATTTAAGTTAACAAAACCTGCAGGAAGAAATATCAGAAATTAATGTTTTAATTTCACATAATGGCAGGTTAAAAAACAAAATCAGTAAACAAGTGCATACAAAAAAAAGGATTTAGTGCTGACTGTCCAACCCCCCCCCCCCCCCACCTCGATCAGGCAATGTTGATTTTTTTGGGTTTGTTTTATTATCACAACGTTGTTCAGCTCAGTTCTCTAGAGGCTTTAAAAAAATCTCTTCTGCTCAATCGCGTACATCTTTCCTGCTGGAATCTTGCGGAAAAATAAACTGTTGCCTCTGCTCATGTTGCCCTGCAATGAAGAAAAGGACAGATGTTTAGTAGGCGTAGCGTTAAAAAATACATTTCACCACAATGAAAATCATTTCATGTAAGCTCTCCCCTTCTACCAAGAAGACAAAGTTGGGTTCATCACTTTCATTAGCATTACCCGTCTGTTCTAACTATAACACAATGAAGGACAACATGGTCTGTAATAACACTGGTTTTTGGAATGTGTAAAAATTGTCAAAAGGAACGCCTGACAGTGGATTGGATAGTGTCATGTTCAAACTGTTGATTAAAGGTCACATATTGTGAAATAAACACGTTACCATGTTTTTCTAACACATGTTTCCCCAGTCCGTCTACGAACCCCCCAATTACGAGAAAAGTCCATCCTCTCCGTCTTTTGCCTCCTTCACTTTTCAGAAAATGTGTGCTCAAACAGGCCGTTTGGAGATTTTCCCTTCATGACATCACAAAGGGCAGTAACCCCTCCCCCAGGTGGGTGACACTCCCACAGCTAGGCGTTTGTTCTGCCCATCTTCAGACGATGTCCAGCAGGGGGTGCATTTAAAAACACATGATAACTTTTTAACTTGTAAGGTCTGAATCTATGATGGCTGAAAATACATGCAGCACCATGTTGGTTGAAATGTTTTAATGATAATAAAATAATTCATTAGGGGCCTTCTGTTTGCATCATGGTCGGATCTGATGAGGTCTAACTTCAGACACGTTACATAATGTAAATGTTTGTGAGCAGTAACCGTCAGAATCAGCTGTGATTCTTGTATTAGTGACTGAAATGTTAAACCACATCAGTGTCTGGTGCGTTGTTAGCATGTATCCAGTGTGTGTACTTACCTCTCTGCTTAGATGCCTCCAGCAGTCCACCCAGGTGGGATATACAGATGCATAGGGGGGCAGGCCTCCAGCGAGTCTGTAGGAAACAGTGGAAATGTAAGTCTGCTTGATCCAATTCTTCTGAGCATTTACAACAACTAATAAGCCGACAACTCACCCGCAGTCATTGACAGCCATGAGGTTTGACACCAAGACGAATGGGTACGTGAGCATACTCGCAAAGAACTGAAGGAAAAGAGAAGAAGATCAGGAACATGTTCAAACATCAAGGAAGAGACAGACTGACAAGTGTTCAGCAGATGTTCGACACTCACCCCTGTCACAGCCTGAGAGCAGTTCTTCATTTCTCCTGTGTGACTCATCTGTACACAACAGATTAATAAACAGTGTTAGAATTCATTTCAGAGGATGGGGAGGCAGAGGGGTTAAAAGACAGGTCAGTTACAAGAAGTTATGGTTATGTCAGGGAGTGTGTAAAAGAAGTGGCTCTGGCCTTTTGGTTTAAAAAATAAACACACCCCTAGTTATGTAAGTTTATGCAAAAATCTTAAAATAGATGAGTTGTTAAAAAAAAAACATATATATATATATATATATACACCGTATTTTCCGCACTATAAGGCGCACTTAAAAGCCTTTAATTTTCTCAAAAAACGACAGTGCGCCTTATAATCCGGAGCACCTTATATATGGATCAATTGGTTAATTGGTTGATCCATACTGGTTGTACACGGCGCTCAGTGACACTGACTCGGATAATGACGAGAGGGAGCCGAGCATGTTGGATGCCGTACTCGCCCAACTGTTCAATTCGGACACTGAAGAAGAAGAATTCAAGGGATTCGTGGACGGGGAATTAACTGAAAAAGTGAGCTTTACGTGTTATACGTAACTGAACAATGTTGAGTTATGCACTAACGTTTGAATTAGCGGTATCAGACTGTGTTTCTTTTACGTGTTTACAACTGAACAAGGCTGGGAGATATTGTGAATATGCACATTAACGTTTGAACAACGTTGAGTTATTGTGAATGCACTACGTATAAAACGTAGTATATAGTATGTACCATTTAACAAGTGATGAGTGCAGGTATACATCATACAGCGATCTCTTTCGAGGCTCAGTAGGGGCCATACATAGTTTTATACGTAAGTTGAACAATTTCGAGAGTTCCTATATTGTGAATGCACTAACGTTTGATTTAGTGGTATCAGACTGTTTCTTTTACTACGTGTTTACTGAATCAGGGAAAAGTTCCCCTCCACGTTTGGGAGAAGAGTGAACAAGGCTGGGAGATATTGTTAATATGCACATTAACGTTTGAACATCGTTACCATGGGAGTGAACGGAGTTGTCAGAACGCTTAATTAAGTTTGACTTTATCTGACTGTTTTGTTGACGTTCCCTTTAGCACAGCTCCATCTAGTGGATGCATAATGCAACCCCAGTCAAACGTTTGACTGCAGTATCTTCTATTCTATGCGCCTTATAATCCGGTGCGCCCTATATATGAAAACAGTTCTAAAATAGGCCATTCATTGAAGGTGCTCCTTATAATCCGGTGCGCCTTATAGTGCGGAAAATACGGTATATGTATGTATATTTTTAGCGGGGGGGGGGGATTCCTCGGCTCTTATATGGTAATTTTTTGGCTACGATAAATCAAGATGACAAATTTAAGGCTTCAAAAGTGTATTACACAAACCAAGGGGTGAAGTCATGTTAACTATGTCCATGTCTTATATACAACCTATTGTCTACCTGGTTTTGGAAGATACAGGGAGGTCTTCAGCTGGTGTATAAAGCCCCACATACCTCAGCTACTTTTAAAAACACAGCGAGGTATATAATTTGATTTAGATTCAAACTAAATAAACATGAATAATCTGAGTCGACCGTAGTAACATTTGACTCAAATGATTAATTTCTATAATTCACATGCACTGGTGAAGAATTCAACTTGGTCAGTTCTGTCTTCTACTTTTACTTCTGTTTAATTTATTGCTGACATATCTTGATTACTTTGAGTTTGCTGCATTGATATCATTACGTTTCCTTTAGTAAGATACCTTTTTAATAACTTTCATCAGCACATCCAACAACTGATTGAGGAAATGCATTGATATTTGTATTCCTCCTCTAATGTGTGAATTTTTCTTGAAGTTTGACGTCAGTAAAGATAATTTTGTTCTTCTCTTGAAATTCATGAGTGGGTTGTGGGTAGGTTGATTGTTTTAAGAACCCTAGTCTGAGTGCATAATCACATTTAAAGTATGCATGTCATGTTTGCCATGCTCTAAGCCCTGAGCTGGTAAATGTGTCTTTAAGGCAATTTTCATTCCACTAACCAAACTCATGGACGCGACATAGAACAAGTGTATGGACTAAAAGAAAACAACAACAATATACCGAGTCATCGATGGCGTATGTATTGATGAGATGAGCCAGGAGGTTACAAATCCACAGAGACAAGACGTCACCGAGCAGGCGAGGAATCAACCCACTGAAAACAAACACAAAAAGTTAAATTACAGATTAATTTTAAGTGAGCAAATATAATCCACAGAGAAAATAACATATCTTTAGACAGATTATTTCGAGGTATTAAATTAGTTAACCACTGATCCACTCCATATTTCTCAAAGAGATCCTGCCAGTCATCTCCCTCTACTTTCTCTCTATTATTAATCATTCTCTCTTTTCTGGTTGCATTCCTGACTATTTCAAGACAGCTGCTTTTTCCCTCTCTGCAAAAAAAACATTGCTTGACACCACCGAATTAGCTCACTACAGATCAATCGCCAAACTTCCTTTCAATTCAGAAATTCTGGGGAAAGTAGTTACTCTCTAGCTTCTTAAACTGGTTGAGAAAAACATCATCCCTAAATCCAGCTTCCTCAAAAACACATCGTAAAGAAATGGCACTGCTTAGAGTTTCTATAGACATCTTAATGCGTGCAGATAAAGGTAACTATCCCATTTTAGTTTCACTTGACCTAACCACAGCATTAGATACTACTGACCAAACCATTTTAGTTGATAGACTATTGAACTTGGAGGTTATCTTGAGAACAGCTCTAAAATAGTTTTCTGTTCACCGATCTGACTTGGTTCAAACGAACAACTATGTATCTTCTTATGCTCCCCTCTTGTGTTGGGGTCCCTCAGGGCATAATCCTTGGACCAGTTCTGGTTTCATAGTATATGTTAGCACTGGGGAATCTACTAAACTCCTGTTAAGGTATCCTTTATTATTGTTATGCCGACGATACACAGCTCTACTTCTCCTTCAAGCCTAATAATCTCAATAAGCTTACAATCGTTCACAAGTATCTATTGGCTGTTACAAATTGGATGTCTGTAAATTTCCTACACTTAAATTCTGACAAGACTAAGGTCCTGGTGATCGGCCCAGAGTGCTTTACAAAAGAGGTCAGGCAGCATATTCAGGTAGAACACTTGTGTTAAAAAATAAAGATTCAAATAAGTGGCAGCAGCTCATACCAGGACTTAACCGTACAGTGCCATCTTGGATATTTGAGTGTTGCTTTGATCAGGTAAAGAAAAAAAGAAAGACAAGTACAGTCTAACTCACGCAAAGAAGCCCAGAATGCCTTCTTCTCTGTAGACTGTGACGATGGAGTCCAACACTCCACTAAAGACAAAGAGAGAGACAGAGAATGTTTTGTAATTTTTCATAATTGTCATGTCGATTATAGTTGAAATTGGTATCATAACTTTACCTGTATTTTGATTCTCTTCCAATAAATTGGACCATACATCGCAAAGTAATCACTGAAAAACAAACAGAGGGGAAAACATTTGACATTCAGAAAATATAAAAAAAACAGGTAATATAAAAGCAATCCAATGTATCACAATGGGAACAACTTGTGTGCCTTTATACAACCACTGACGAGTCTCAAGGATAATGTTGTAGTTAGTGAGTAAAAACTGTGTCAGATCTTTATGCATCTTTATGCAGATGACGCACCATGAAAAGGATGTGTGACGATGGTGGCGCAGGACCGAGCGATCATCTCTTTGGTTGTCTGTGGAAAAGATAAAATCAATCAGAAGATGTGCAGACGACCCAAAGACAGAAAGTTTGAATGATAATGATGTTGCTCTGTAACTGCTGGGTTTGTAAATGAGCAACAGTTTGCTATCAAGTTCACCATATGCACTAAATGTTAGTGATAAGACAATGTTTGAACTTGTTTCCATTGCCCCAAGCAGACAAAAAAAAAACAGTTATTGGCAAATTATGGACAACTTGTTGTGCATTATGGCTTACTTAAGCCTGACACAGAGTGTGGATTTGATCCTTCATCACTTACAATGGCTATGTAAATTATCAAGAGCCTCAAATGACCAGTTTCAACCGGAGGAAGGAGTAAAAGAAACAAATCTGTGACTATGTTATGCGTCATGACTTCATGTTTTTTTTTATTTTAATCTAAAAACATCACTGACTTCTATTAGGTTTATTTTCTAAGTTGAGGCTGTCTTTTTGTTTTTGGAAAACTAGCCGGTAGTACAAAAGGTACTCTTTTATGTGTCAGTGAAGAACTGAAGTGATCTTTCACTGCCAATTTCCACCTAGTCTGCTATTCTGTCAGAGACACGTTTGTGCTCTGCCAGACGATGTGTGCCCTCCTCACTGGGTCTGTAAATTGTGCTTTATTTTGAAATTGACCAGACGCTCTGTGCATACTCTTGTCTGACTTCCTTTCCGGCTCGATCTTTTCTGTCCAGCTTGAAGTGTGCTTGCAGCGAGCTTTGTTGAAAACAGACGCACAGCTTATTTTAAACGGAGCAGAGCGTAATGCCGCTGCGCCAGTGAACGCAGCTGTGGTGCCCGGCGCTGACGGACCATGGTGCGCACACAGAATGAGTAAAATGGCAGTTAGAGACAAAACATGATCTAGACCCTAACCACAGACGTGAGAGAGCTGCTGGACTTTAAGTCCTTATTTGTTTTCTAAGTCGAGGCCTTCCCAACAGCCCACAGGTCGTCGAGGTTGTCTCGTTCATTGAGAGATAAAAATGTCATTATTGATTATATATTAATTTGCTCTTGTTTGGTGCGTGTTGGTAGTATCTTACTGAAACTGTAAACATGTCTCACCTCGTTGACAACGTACTGTAAGGAGCCGTCCGCAGCCTTCTGCTGACCGCCCAGAACAAGAAAAGAGACAGACATTAGTATCATCTTTGAAGACTTTTTAAAAACATCCCAAAGAAGAGAGACAGGAACCGCTGGGAGGAGAGAGAGGGATATAACATCCAACAACGAGCCGAGGATGGACTTGAACCCACTGCTGCTGCAATAAGGGCTACTGCCTCTGTACATGGGGCAAGTGACATAACCACCAGGTGCCCCAATGATGATTTGTTGAATAATTGCTGTTTAATTAGTACTAAAATCATTGTAACTTTTGGAGCAAATTTGCATAAAACATTTTGTTTCCCCGATTCTTAAACTCAATTATAATTCAAGTCTGACTTCAATGGAGAACAATGCAGCCTTAGAATTGTTTGCGTTCATAAACAGACTATAAAAAGTAATTCTGGCGACCCACAAGCATTTATGAAACATATAAAATGGCAATTGTTACAGAAATTAATAAACTATGAAGGACGGACAACTATCAACACCTTCTGACAAAATGGTTTAACAGCTATTAATACAAACCACCCAGTGAATAAACCCTGTAAGATAAAGGCGTCGTACTATCTTTACTGTTTTTATGGTCGCTGCTGTTATCTAGTGTTCAAAGTGTAATCAGCGTCAGAAAGTCTTACCTGAGGAGCCCCTTGTTCCTGACATTTCTGTAAGAGAGTGAAATGTCACATTTTAAATCTGGACATGAAGACTCGGTGTGTTACCATTAAACCATGACGGGCTAAAAAAAGGACATTATCCTACTTTAAAAACATTAAAGTCATCAATGCATGCAGAACCCATTTAAATCAGATATTTATTTACATCCTTCATGATCAAACATCTCACTGGGCTTCAGAAACATTACCTCTGGATGTAAACTAACAAGGCTCGTCAAGATACTACAATTTTAACCTTCCATATGATACAAGCTCAAATCAAACAGCTCGGAAACCTTTTTTCATACCACGGTAAAAAAACATTTAAGTCCCAGGCAGCCAATATTGGCCATTTCTTGTTTACAACCACATAAAATTGCACGTTGGCTATGCTGTGGTATTGAAATGTTGCCAACATATTTGTGCAATGAAGACTTATGGTCCTTTCAGAAAAGTCACAGTTCAGTATGGAGCGCAGACTTTTCAGTAGGTGGTTCTCAGTATACTGAAAATTTCAGCATGGATAATAACTTCCGGGTTTTGTGCAGTATGGTTTGGATGCATCGTTTCAGGAAATGAGTTGTATTTTATCACCCACAATGCCGTGCGAAATGAAATGTAAAACGTCACTTCACCTGCGCCTCCGAATCAAAACAAACGAGGAGGGATGCGGGTAACTTTTAAATGTCATATTGTGTCTGGCCTACCTGCACAACTTTGCTGTGCACCACTGTGCCAATGGTGCCGGCGCAGAGCCTCGGACCGAGCCCTTTGAAGAGACCCACTTTGCCATCAATCTTGATGATGTGTTTTGCTGATATGGACAGAAAATAAAGAACAGGACAGTTTGTAAACATGGAGCTCAGCAGTCAGATCAGATCCAGCTGAAGGAGAGACACCTGTCCTGTTAAAGAAAACCATGGCTGTGTGTTCTGCAGGATACCAGACGAGCTTTATCCACACACACACACACACACACACACACAAAAATACAAATCACACATTAAGTAAATGCAAACTCCCCAAAAGTCAAAATGGTGTTTCTCTACTTTGTGACTGACATTTATTATGAGTGGTTTAATAAAAAAGGACAATTAAGAGTTTCAAAATCTGTTTTCCTTCATTCAGTTAAAAATTGTCAGATCAAAACTCAGAGCCTACAGAATGTTTTTAATGACTTTAACTTCAGGGACGGCTGTGGTTCAGTTGGTAGAGACGGTTGGGGGTTCGATCCCCAGCTCCTGCAGCCACATGTCCAATTGAGCCAGACACTTAACCCTGAGATGCTCCCGCTGCTTCGGTGTGACATTCGATGTAAAAGTGCTTTGAGTAGTCAGAAGACTAGAAAAGGACGATAGAAGCTTTAAGTCCAGTTTGTTTTTGACAGACATGAACGATACGCCAGCACATTGGTGGCAGGTTGATTTTCCACTCTGATCATCAGTGGGTACGAGCAGCATGTTAACATACAAAGCAATGCATCAGCAAAAGACAAGAAAAAGGTCAAATTCCTCACAAGTAAAGTTTTATAAAAGGTCTCTGTACTGATGTTTTAGGAGCAGAAAAACACACTAAACAGGTTTGTTCAACATCGTGAACACAAACAAATGCATTTTGGTGACAAACACTGAATGTAAACAAAACTTAAGTTTGCTCAAAGGAATCGTCCACAGGGCACATTAAGGGGGGGGGGATCACAACTCAAGACACTTCCCTGTCTATTACAGTACATACACAAATATTTTATTGGTCTATTTCTAGGAGTAAAATGTGCCCACGCACACAAAAAAAAAATTGCAGTTATGTTAACACAACATCAGCGATTGTAGTCACAGCTTTGAAAATACCGACCCGACATCTTACAGCCCATCTGTTCTGAATAGAGCGGCGTGCTGCTGTGGATCCATCTGATTCAAACGGCTACATCAATAAATATCAGACTAATTTCTATTATCGTTGGTTATACTTGTTGATGTGAATATTAAGCTGTGGTTAACACTCTTCCCCATTCTTCCTCATTTTATTATCGTTATTGTTCTGTTCAGGTGGAAGAACTCGGTTTGTAACCTGCGACATCTCAGTCCAGAGAGCATCTCCACCCACAAGGCCCGCTACACCACAACAGCTTTTTCCCTGCTGCTGTGAGACTTGTAGCACAGGACAGTAAGATGGGAAGGAAGTACCTCACCCCACACCTCACAGACTAAATGGACAGCTGACCACCTCACAGTGCAATACAAGTGTGACACATTAACCTTAAAAACAAAAAACAGTGCAATTATTTTCATTTCATTTCGTTCCCCTTTGTTATTTTTTTGTATTATATATGTGCTTTAATACAGTGTATAACTTCTGTACAGTTTATTTTAAATCACTTAGCTGTTACAACAACTTGTTTATTTTTTTTGTACTTTTCTACTCTTTTTTTCTTACAATGCTATTCTATCTTATATATAATTTTAACTTTTTTTGTAGAAGCTGACTCAGGGAGAAACGCACAAGAATTCCAATGTACCTGTACTGTCCTGTACCTGTGCAAATGGCAATAAACATCTATTCTATTCTATTCTGTTATAGTTAGCAGTGTTAATATTAGACTGATGAGTTGTTTATCATACTTATCGTTTTGGAATTATTATTGACATTGTCGCCATAAATCTGTAACAATCACTGATGTCGTTGCTCTGTATGTTTGTCTCTATCTGCGTCTCCACTGTTACGTTGATAGATGTTGCCAAGTGATTTACTCGTGGTGAATTAATGTTGGTTCTTTGTCAACAATATAAATGGACTTGAGCTTCTACCGCGCTTTTCTCGTCTTTCTGCTTAAAGCGCTTTTTTGACGTCACACGTCCCACCTGCACATTCACACCCTGACGGTAGAAGCTGCTGTGTAGTGAGACCATCACAAGTAACTCATCTCATTCATACGCCACCGACGAAGCAGCGGGAGCAGTTCTGGGTTTCCCCGAGGACACATCGGACGTGTTTCTGCAGGTTGCTGGGGATCGAACCCTCGACCTTCCAGCTGAGAGACGACGACTCTACCAACTGAGCCACAAACAAAGGGAACAGTCTGCTCTCTTTGTAAAGCGTCTGTGAGATTTGTTATCAGTAAACTGACTGAAGTGAAGACGTGTCTCGTTATTATTATTTTTACAGTTTTGAATAAATGTCCCAGACACTTTCAGTACGAGCCAAAGTAATGATCAACCTTTAGGAGAAATCCTTCCTGCATATTATCCCATATACTCTTTTGTAAAGCGTCTGGAGATAAAACTTGTTATGAATTGACGCTATACAAATAATGATTGATTGATTGATTACAGCATTTCCATTTCTACCAGCGTTAGAAACAAAGTTGCCACTTTAAAGAACAAAAAGCGAGACCAGCAAAGGTTATGAAGACACGCGCCTGTCTGCCCTCAGATCAGTACTGTTATAAATATTACATATCTATTGTCTGTGATGGACTCACCATAAGCAAACAGTCCGGGAAGCTGGTACACTTGTCTGCCAAACAGGTTCCTGCCCAGGCTTGGAGGGAGCGGTTCATGTCCTACCTAACCACCCACACACACACACACACACACACACACACACACACACACACACACACACACACACACACACACAATAATAAAAAAGCTGAAGTGATTCTCTTTGTGCACTCTCAGACTTCCTGCTTTCTGTTTCTATCTGACGCCTAAAGTCAACTTGTTGTTGCCAGTTTTGGCTCAAAGCTTTCCTCGGGTTTATTCAGCCTTCACATAAGAGAAGGGAACTCATCCTGGCTTTAAAACAAGTTTGAGGACGCAGGCTAAATGATTAACATTGACTTTAGCTGGTTAGCAACCTGCTGCTAGTGTTAGCTTTAGTGGGCCAAAGGGCAGCAGTATGTTAATGACCAGGGTCCATGGATACTGTGCTCGACCTTTCAGCTGCTTTTAAACAAAGCCCCTGTTTGTGTTCATCTACCAGTAATGGGTGATAAATAAGTGTGTCACTTCAGGAAATGGTTGTGAAATGCAAAAAAGGGTCGCAGGGGGAATTACACAGGAGGCAGCAGAAAACAGCTGATCGGCTCACTGGTGTGTTTCTGCTGCAAAGTTGTGCACCTAGAAAGTACAATTTACGTCTTGTGAAGGCAGTCTCCTGACAGTTCAGTATGTGGGTGCAGAATGCATTCATAAAACTGTCAAAGTGACATTGCATATCAATGCAGGGTGGACTGTAATTCGGTTATCAGACGTCGCTTCCGCCCACTACAGAGTGTTTTACACACAGAAGGTCACAGGGACAACAGACGGGTCCATAATGAAGCTCTTATTCTGATCGCTGCACCTGTTTCTGTGAGGTTTCAATTAAAGCCGAATTAAAGAGTACATGACCAGGAATCACAGCAGACTTAGTGTCAACCCTTACACCAGCCGTCCATTCACTGAGAAGCAACACAACAATACACTGCGATATTTCCAATGAGGTTTGACAGCTGCCTCTTCAGGTGACCACCGAGCTGAGTGTTTCACAAAGGAGGCAGCTCCGGGACCTGGCACGTCTTCGCATCGTTTGCATAAACACCTGGCCTCTTACCTGGATCAGGACTTTTATGTACATCAGAGGGTGGGAGAGGACGGTGAGCCCTGATCCCAGCAATACTTGGCCACACGTGTCCGCCATTTTTGGAGAGCCAGGGGAGACAGGAAGCTGTTTTTTTTTTTTTTTTTTCCTCGTCTTGCGTCAGAACAGCCGAAAGCGCCCATCCGTAATCATGTTATAAAGGTACCGCCATCTAGTGGTTATAGACGGTACAGACACTCTGCTTGACAAGACAGCACAATATTATGAATTGAAAGTCGCATAAAAAATAGAAATAAAAAGGTAGAATAAAACAAGTAATGCTTGACTGAGATTCATAAAACGAAGCATTTTTGTTTTCATTTATTTATTCATCCCCCCCCCCCCCATACATATATATTAACCCGAAAAAAAGATTTAAAGAATACCCCTAGATCAGGGATGGGCAACTTTGGTCACAGCAAGGGCCACAATCATTTAATTCTGACTGCCAGAAGGCCAAATTGTAGAATACAAAAACGATTCCAATCAATTATGTCTCAAATTTAACTCAACATATACCAGTGATCAAATATTATTATGGACATATTTCTGGTTTTCATGATTTCATGGCAGATTTTGTCATGTTTTCTTCATGTTTCCAATTAATTGATATTTAAAAATTTACCTGAGGGCCACGTTGAGGGTTGATGGGGGCCGCATATGGCCCCCGGGCCACCAGTTGCCCACTCCTGCCCTAGATGAATCAAAATTAAACTGTGCAATTAAAAATAGACATAACCTGTGCAGGGATAAAAATATTTGTGAAATTTAAACAAGAACCTTTAAACAGTTGAGGAAAAAAATCTGTAATTAGACCTGAATATAAAAATAAAAATAAAAAGTGTTGACCTTCTGATTTGTGTTGTTTATATATGTAGCAATGTTTAAAAAAGCAGATAGTGCAAAATTATCAAAAAACAGACATTAAATAACAGGCAGTGCAAACATTAAATTAAAGGTGCGATTTAAATAATTGAGGTAATCTTGAACATCAAATGTAAATAAAGAAGATTATAGCCATAGGCTAATTTCCATCTGTAGTCCCTTGGCAGGTTGGTGATAAACAGGTAAACAAAGTTACATAAAACCACAATGACAAGCAAAACCAATACAACAAGTAATGACCAAACAAATCATATAATTCTGTCCAAAAGTTGGTAAAATTTGAAGGAATTAATGACCATCATCAAAAGTAACAAAATCTTGGCTGTTTGCTTGTAAGTTTATAGTCTCTGAACATGTTGTTTTTCATAATGACACACAAGTAATACCTAGGCAGCAGCATTGTCTGTATAGGTTAAAGGCGTTGGTTGAAATGTCTCTTTCTTTTCACTTGTTTGGCCTGTTCCTCCAGTTGTAGGTCCCCCCCATTGTTGTTGTGGATCACTTGCTTCCATGGACCTGCCTGACTCAAACTAACAACTATTAATATCAGTTTTCCTTTCAATATTGTTTTTATAGCTGTAATGTTAATGTAAGAGTTGTTCGGCTCCAACAGCTTTATTTACCATTATCTGCCCTCAATGAAAAATAAAATAAAAAGACATGCACATCCCCTCAGTGGGTGCTGGATCCAAAAAACACGAGTAGGTAAGGAAAGCAAAACAAGATCTGCACACCGAGGAGTTCCCGATTGAAGGATTTATCAATCGTTTGCCCGAAACGTCACTTAATAAATCCTTCAAACCGGAGCTTCTTGGTGTGCGGATCTTGTTTTGCTTACATTATCAACCCTCCCCACATTAACCATGTTATAGTTGTTAATGGCCTTGAAATATATTAGACTTGTTGACTTGCTATATTTATTATATCAGTTAATAATCATTACGTTTCTATTCCTGCTAATAAAAGGTTTCTTGTATTGTTCATGTTTTTGCTGCCATTGTAGCCATAAGTCTGTATTATCTGTTGTTGTTTTTACTCTGTTTGTTATTTCTCTGTTTGTCTGTCTCTGTCCATCTCTCTTTGTCTTTCTTTCTCTCCTTCTATCACATTCTCTGCACACACAGTTGCAGCAGATGACTGTTCAACATGATTTCCGTATGTGGTTTCTGCTGGTATAAGAAGGTTTTCCTTGACACTGTTGCCAAGTGCTTGCTCATGGCAGTTTATGTTGGTTCCCATTCAGTCATTTTACAAAGTTTGTCCTGGATGACTTCATCAAAACTGTCAGCTGATGTTCCTCCTGAGCATACTTATACTACAATTTCATACCTCAGTGACACCGAAGACATTCTCAAGCAGTTAAGTAAAGTGATCATTGGAAGAGAGTGAACCAGAAAACGCACTGCATTGAGATGTGTCCTCACCCTGACTCGTGACTTTGGAGTTCCTGCCAGCTCAAAGTGAAACCACTTCTACATTCAACCATCTACATTGGCTGTCGCTCAGTAGGCAGTGTGGGTCGTCTCGTCTCTCAAGAGATCACCTGCAGCCACATGTCCGATGTGTCCTTAGAGCAAGACACTTAACCTGCTGCCTCCTCAGCGGCGTCTTAATGTGTATGAATGGGATTAGTTAATACTGATTGACACAGCAACCTCTGCCATCAGTGTGTGAATGGGTGTAAATGGGCAGGGGTGACCTGCGGTGTAGAGGAGCTTTGAGTCGTCAGAGAGCAAGCGAAACGCTATACAAGCTCAAGTCAAGTCTATTTATCAGTGTAATTTGGATAGATCAGTGCATTCAGACAACCAAAACAATCTCAGAGTGAAGACGCATAGACTACAACTGCACAGCTGTGTTAGGCATTGATCTCTATGTGTAAGACCAAGGGATGCTTTATGCAAAAGTTAACCTTTGAAACAAACTGTGAATCAGGATGAGCCGGACACAACATGAATGTCTGCTGAATGATTCTTTGTCCTCAAACCATTTACTGTATAGGAAGTAGTCCTAGGCCTGTTCGGTGTCTCTTGCTGCCATTGAATACACTTTTTTGTATCAGACTCTGATCATCTCCAGTGGTTTTATTTTTTAGTAAAAGTCTGACTCCATTCGTTTTCTTCTGAGATGTCTTCAGATGCTGGACAACAGACTCTGAATCTACATATTGCCGAAAGTGGAGTCTCTACCATCTCAAACTGTGCCATTAATGAAGGAATAACACGAGGATGCTGTGTTATATTCAGGTAAGTTTTAATGAAAGATCATGGACTGATGTGCTGATCAGATCGGTGTCTGTTGTTAAATACTGTAAACACAAGGAGATGATGTTTCCTCTGATCTGAACTGGCTTCTTCTGTAACAAAGAACAACAAAGAGGACATTAGTATGATGTTTAAATTACACCTATATAGGAAGGCAGTGTTAGTGACTATATGATTGAATATTTATCCTAAAGGGCACAGGAAGACACTCACAGCACTTGTAGAGAGTGTTGAGCCTGGCTTTGTCATTGCTGCTCATCTCCTTAGCATTACCAAAGGACACGTTGGGGTTAGGGATGGGCAGCATGGTGGGCTTGTTGTTCTTGGAGAAGGCGTACCTACAACAGGACACAGAGCAGTTAAGACTAAACTAAGGCACATTGTGAACACACACACACACACACATACTGTATGTTTGATGAAACACGACGGTGCTGAGGTGAAGCCAGTCTCACTCACTTGTGGTACTGCATGACAGAGTTGTAGTCGTAGCGAGTGCCCTGGTTCAAGGTAGCGATCTTCCTGAAGTTGTGTTGCATACCTGAAAACAACAGAAATAAATGTAATATTTGTTTGGTATGAAGTCACTCTGACTCTGGACAGAAAGGAGTTCAGCTCAGCTGCTTGAGAAAGAGTTCAATAAGCTTCAGAGTGTCAATGTGTCAATTCAGCTTTGTGAATAAAAAACAGCCTCCTTACTAGAATCAACATTCTGCAGCAGGACTTGGATGTGGTTGTCCCTGTCAGAGCGGGTCTGTTCGTGGTTGAATCCCAGAGCGTGGAGCAGCTCATGCTGGACGGTGCCGTGGTAGAGACATCCACTACGGGCCAGAGACACCACCTGCTTTCCACCACGGCGGCCAACGTAGGACCAGCAGCTGAACGGAGACAGAATTAGTTAAAGTACACTGACGTCTGACAGAAGCTTAAATGTAGCAGAAGTCAAGTATATCCTCTGAAAATAACTCTGTGTCATGACTGTCTACAATGAGTGTGACACCTGAGTCCCACTGTCTGTGATGCTTTCAGAGCTTTCCAAGCCATAGCTACACTTTGTTTATATCGCCGGGACGGCCGGCTGACTCCTCCCCTCGTGTATGAAAGTTATTTAATTGAGGGACTAGAGAAAAGAAGAATAACATACTGTACTCATTGCTTAACTGTGTTTCTAGATCACGCTCATTTCAGGTAAATTTACATGCAGTGTGAAGATGCGAGCATAATAAAGATCGCTAGCATTAGCGTGCTAACACAACAATGCAGGGCAAGTTGTTTTGGTTTCATGCTGGTGCTCAAGGGCGACATCTGCTGGATCAAAAAGTCGCAAATTCTTCCTTTAAGGAACTCAAACTACTCATTGGTAACTTTCGTCTTTTTTTACCCGTTCTGAGACTCGATTTGCAGCCATTCGCGGTCGTCGCTTCTGCTGGGCCTGAAGCGGATGCAGGAGAAGGAAGAGAAGGACTCCAGTCCACGAGTGATGATGGCCTTTTCACGAGAGGCTGGAGGGTACAAAACACACAACATACACTCAGCATCAAAAGAACAACACAACACCATATTCTTTCAAATAAAGACATAATAAATATTACTTTCAAAGTCATTGCAGGAAGAACATAATCATTAAACACATTGCAAATGCTCCTTCATAAACAACAAAGTGACAAACCATGACAAGATTATGTTTTATATATTAACACTCAGCATTTGAAATGTTCGCCTAGGAGTCTTTAAAACAATGCAAGCAATGCATTCAAACTTTTTCAATTATATGAACCCTTAGCTAACCGTTAGCTTACATCAGATTAGTTACTTGATTAAGTGTCAGCAACGAGGTTAGCTAGCAATTGCTGACAAAGGAAAGGGCTTGGAAAATGTTTTAAGTAAAGATCTTGTGGTGAAAAAGAAAAGCTCCTCTCTTCTATGAAAAATATTATGGATTGTCCACTTTTTTAGGTCATTCATGTCACGACTTTAGGAGACCAGACTGGTTACATTATTAACAGTTAGTAGTAACTGCACAGCTAATTGTTTGAAAAGTCGCTGTTTCAACAAGCTGCTTTCAAAGTGAACATTTCTGGATAAAGTCAGAACTTATGTGGGCCCTGGGCCTCTGTGTGACACTTACAGAAGTGGTTGGTGATGTAATAAGGAATGTAGACCTTCCCATCAGTCCACTTGCCCCACATGCAGCCGCGGCTGGTGCATGGGTCGGCGTTTCTCTCGGCCTCTGAGTCGATGGCGATGTCTCCTTCAATCAGATTGGGCTCATCGACAGAACGGACTGAAACACATCATACAGCTACTTTAAAACCTGCTGAGGTGCTGCTAATAACAGAAAACATGAAGAACACAGGGACACAAGAAGATCACACTTACTCAGATTACTGTTGGCTCTCGACAGACGTTCAGAGACAGACAGCTCTGAGTCCTCCTCTGTAGTGACAGCAACAACAACACAGTTTGATTTTGTACACAGATACAGTAGTCACAGAACAGTGCAGGTCAGTACAATAGGTGTGATCATTAGAAGACATTACCTGCCTGCAGGTTCAGTGTAGAGTCAGGGGAGAAGAAAACAAATACATTAGCAACAAAATATAGACCAACAGATCAAATCATTAACAACATTTTCCTGGAATGAAAAGGTTTCATTAAAACGGTTAAAGTACTGAGATACTTAAAGAAACACCTCAAGTATGAAAGAACTAAACCTCTGCAGACTAAGTGTAGACTAAGTTCAGACTAGACCTTTGAGGAAGTAAAGAAGGCGACAGGCGTCATTGAAGAGACAGGAGGTCTTTCATGTTTGTGGCATGAAACTGATAAAGCATGACAAAATTCAGAAGTCACACAGGTCTGTCATTTTCCACGTCTCTTCTATGAATGTACCTCATTGTCGGCCCAACAGAAGGCAGACAGCAGCAGCAGAGCCAGAGCGGAGAACCTGAAAACAGATGTGCGAGCCATCTCAGCAGACCTGCAGGATACAGAGAGGAATAAACCTTAGTTTCTACTCAGAGGAAAGATTCAGAGTTTGACAACTAAACCTTTACACATGGAGAGATCCTTCATATCTCTCTCTTTGCAGCTAGGACTCACCTTGGATCCTCTGTGTGGATGAATGCAGCTCAAATGTTTCTCCAGGTTTTTATACATGTTCAACTACGTCAGTCAGACCAAATATGGATTATCTGGGTGCCAAGTCAGCTAGTCTTATCAGTCACATATGCTTCTCACACAAACGATATCATACATAGCCTATACTATGTGTGAGAAATGGACATTTGTTAAGTTGACTTGTCAGCATTCAGTGATATGTCTGATGATGATGGTTTTGTGGCAGCTTTGGCAGGAGGCTGTTGGTTATGATAAAAATTAAAGACATATTTAGACTTTTAACCTACAACTATTTTTTAAAATGAATTATGATCAAAATGTATCATTAAATCAAGCATAGAAGCACCGTCAATAGGAAACAGCAGCACTAAGCTTATTAATATATTTTGGATTGGTCTGTTAATTATTTATGATTACGATTTACAATTTTGAAAAATCTCATATTCATGAGACAGTTTTTTGTCCTTTTAGCTTTTTTGAGAGGACAGCTAAAGAGAGAAAGGAAATGTGAGGAGCGTGAGAGGTTGAGACTTTCATCAGAGAGCTGAGGCCTGCAGTCGAACCTGCGGTGGGTGTAACGAGGGCTGCAGCCTCTGTTTATGGGGATCCCTGTTCTCCAGACCTAGCTTAACCAACACAAAGTACATCAGCATTTCTATCTCTGAAAATGTTATGTAATGTAAACCGGAATTACAACAGACCTCCCAATGTCAGCGTTTAATTCTGTCGCTGAACACAGGAGCACCACAGGGCTGCGTCCTCAGCCCTCTTCTTTTTGCCCTCAATAGTCATACAAACATGACCGTTTCCTCATGAACTACTCCAATGCAATAGTGAATGGTAGCCAGGAGGCTAGCACATACGCTGCTGTTCCAATACGCATGCATTGATATTATTAAAAGACATGTGCGGCAGGTCCATTCACTCAGACCCGCATTGTCTGAGGGTAGACCTGCCCCTTTATACAAGGGGAGGAGGTACAGAGAATTGAGAACTTCAAATTTCAGGGAGTCTGGATCAGAGATCTCTAAAGGTCCTCAAGTGGAGAAGCCTCAGTGGAGATAAAACTGCATTTACTGAGAATCTGCTTGTACGTCGGTTCATCTTAGTGGGCAAGCATCATAAAAACGTAGTTATTTGATCAGCTCGAGTGTGGTGCATCAAATACTCTGGCCTGCAGGTGGCTGGTGAAGGTGAAGTTTCCTCCCAAACCCACTTTTTCTATGTTGATCAATCCATCTTAGTGGATCAATCTGTTCAACAGCACAGAACAAAACGAGTGCATCGTCACCATTTTCTTCCCCAGGCACTCATTCCAGACCCAATGAAAACAGCTCCACCACCCGCTTGTGGGTCCTGAGCCCCCAGTTGAGGACAGCTGATTGAATAGACTAGGAGGATCAACAGTCGTCAGATAATAAAACTATTCAGCTAGCTTGGTTTTTAAACACAATAAATTATGAGGATTGAATAATTAGACATGATATGTCTTGCAGATGTAGAGCTGCTCCTCTTTTCACTTCCCCTTAATATTGTCTGAAGAAACATGCACATAATTGAGACTTATTTAGCTGTATTAGACATTGAAATAACAATACATCCTCTGATTTATGTACTTTTATCTCTTCTATATTGTGTATCGTTATATCAATTTTAGAAATAAAAGAATATTTCATTCTCACACGTCCATATCTCAGACTTACAGAGAAAAAAAATTTCACAAATTTCTGCATTTCACAAACCTCTTGCATCAATATTTCACACAGAAAGCCACACAAGCTCTGTTTAGAAGTTTCTCAAACTCTTTCCCACGAAGAGACAAGAAGTTGTTTCCTCCCAAACCCACTTTTTCTATGTTGATCAATCCATCTTAGTGGATCAATCTGTTCAACAGCACAGAACAAAACGAGTGCATCGTCACCATTTTCTTCCCCAGGCACTCATTCCAGACCCAATGAAAACAGCTCCACCACCCGCTTGTGGGTCCTGAGCCCCCAGTTGAGGACAGCTGATTGAATAGACTAGGAGGATCAACAGTCGTCAGATAATAAAACTATTCAGCTAGCTTGGTTTTTAAACACAATAAATTATGAGGATTGAATAATTAGACATGATATGTCTTGCAGATGTAGAGCTGCTCCTCTTTTCACTTCCCCTTAATATTGTCTGAAGAAACATGCACATAATTGGGACTTATTTAGCTGTATTAGACATTGAAATAACAATACATCCTCTGATTTATGTACTTTTATCTCTTCTATATTGTGTATCGTTATATCAATTTTAGAAATAAAAGAATATTTCATTCTCACACGTCCATATCTCAGACTTACAGAGAAAAAAAAATTCACAAATTTCTGCATTTCACAAACCTCTTGCATCAATATTTCACACAGAAAGCCACACAAGCTCTGTTTAGAAGTTTCTCAAACTCTTTCCCACGAAGAGACAAGAAGTTGTTGCAGCACACTGAATCACAAAGACGATGTACTGCAGACATGATGCTCTGCAGTTTAGTAACTGATCATTAATGAATGACCTGCTTGATTGCTCTGGCTCCTTTTATGATATATTAGGTTATCTTTTCTTCATAACTTTCTGTCGCTTGTAAACTACAAAAGAGATTTGCATGGTCTCAGAATCCATTACAAGTGTTTTAGCATATCAAGGCATATTGCTTATAACAACTTTGCACAGAGTCAATTATTTAAAACACGTCTTTGTTCTTAGATAAGAAAACTAAATGTTTCCACTTAGTGGAAATACAAATGTGAAAGCCTTTGTGTTTTGGTTTCATGCTTGTGCTCAAGAGCGACATCTACTGGATCAACAAGCAGCACATTCTTCCTTTAACTTATTGTAATTTGTTGTGAAGGTTGCAATAGAGAATAAAAGGTCATCCTCACAGTGCAAGCTAAAGTAAGTGCTCTCATATATATAAAAGGTGTGGCCGCTTATATAGGAGATAAAGGGGAAGGCTTTCTGGCACTCAGTCGCATGGGGAGGGCCCACGGAGCTTACCAAAAACATGGTCAACCCTAATTCGAAGCAACAATGACCCAATTTAATTTGACACCTAAATACTCACCATTTCCTCTAACAGCAAAAAAACAAAAATTTAAACCCCTTGTTCTTAAAATGATATAATATGTAATGTCACCGATGTTAGCGAGCCCAGTGAATTTAACTGTTAAGTTGGGATGAGTACAGCCATTCCAGGACCTGCACAAAGTTAGGATCCCAGAAAAGAGAGAATAAGAAAAGCAGGGAGCTGGCTAGCATGTGACACCAACAAGAACTTGTTAACAAAGTTATTTCAGTCGACTCCAAAGGCTGATGAGAGCTAATTACAGCCAGGAGGCTAGCGCTAACACTACTGATCCAATGTGCAAATGTTGATACAGTTAAAACATATCCTGGGAGTGCCCATTTACTGGGTTTTTCACGAGCCCAGCAGTTCCTGCGTACAGACATGTTAACAACTGCTTGTAAAGTCATGAGATCTAAATTTTGTTGTGATTTTGTGTTACACAAACAAACGATAAAGTACGACATCTATAATTTCACAAGAGCGAAGATTTGAACAGAGCACTCTATAGCATAGCACTCTGAGTGTTTCCCTCCTCTTCCTGTTTTTTTGACGGGCTGTGTGTTAACCAAACACCTGTTGCATATAGAGGTATGTGCCAACAGTTTGGAGAAGTCGCATGAACGCAAACAAAGCTTTTGCAACTCTGTGGGTTGCTGGCTTCAGTTGTGGGATATTTGTCCAGTGATTATATTGACACGAAGGTTCTAGCTTAAACTTTGTTGGTATCTGTCAAATATTCCACTTTAATAAATGAAATATGGAAAGACCATTAATCATAGGCCATCAGTATAGTAGTCTTTCAAACAGACAGGGAATAGAGGAGGAGACGTTGTTAACATTGCACACAATGGCATCTCTTTGACATTTTGCCAACATCTTAGTGCAGTTTAAACAATGTGTAGGAGTTTAATTGCAATCTTTCGTAAATAAAAACAAGAAATTACCCATTATTGGTTCCCTGGGACCATGGTATCTTTGTACACGATAATTGCACAGAGGAAAAACTATGAACAAAAATGGTGAACTGGTTTGCATCCTATCTCTCTGGTCGCATTCAATTCATTCAACTCAAAACCTTCAGTTCCCAGCCATTTCCAGTCACTACCGGTGTTCATCAGGGTTATTTCCTGGGCCCCCTTCTGTTCATCATCTATCTCCCTCCTCTTGGCCATAACTTCCGTAAATTTAACATGATGACACCCAGCTCTAGCTGTCCACCAAACCCACCTCCTCCCTCCCGCCTACTTCCCTGTCTGATTGCTTACAAGAAATCGAATCCTGGTTCTCCTTCAACTTCCTCGAATTAATAATGACAAAACAGATGTTCTCCTCATTGGCACCAAATCCACAATTTAAAAACTTGACCGTTTCTTTCTCAAGACTGATCACTCCTCAGTCTCATCTCAAAACACATCTTTTTACTGGCATATTCTGTCTAATCATTATCCATCCTGTCTCACAAATCCTCTTAACAAAGATTTCATACACTGTAAATTTGTCTTTTTTAATGTTAATTTTATCGATGTATTGTTACTTTGTTGTTCTTATCTCTGCTTTGCAAGTCACCTTGAGTGATTTGAAAAGTGCCTTTAAATACATTTTTTGTCTATTATGTTTGCCTAGTGATTAAAGACATTCTTCATGTGCAGTGTCTTGGGGGAACAAACAACAGAAAACAAGGGCCCCAAAATTACACAACCCACAGTAAACTCACTTTTTAAGAAATAACTGCCACCTGAGCTGAGTTTGCCAACAAGTCTTCGATGACCTCTATGCCTTATTAGGATGAGAGTTAGTTTGCTTCCCCACATATATAAGTCGACACACTCGTCTCTCCCCAGACTTTGTCTTGCTTTGGTGTTGCTGTCCAACGACCAGCCATGATGCTCCAAGCTGCTGTGGTCAGCGTCCTCCTCTGCTCTGTCCACAGTTTTGTTATACCGGTAAGCATGAATACTCATTGTAAGTTGTTTATTGCTATCTATTATTTCTAAAAGCCTCCCGTGGACAGGTATTGTGAATTATTATTTTGCTATGAACACTAAGAGCAGTGCATTTAGGATTTGTGAATAGTTAAACGTTGTTAAATCAATCAATATCGAGGGACAGATTCTTGATTGTTCACTAAATAAAAATTAAAATAAAATATGAAATGCAATGTGAGCAATTCTGATGTTACAAAACGGTACAATGAGCAGTGAAGGTTGTATTGCACTTTATTCTTTTTTATATATAATGCTGTCATTATTATCTACATTAGATTCACATTAATTTCAGATACATTTTAAGAAGACTAAACTTACAGAGAAACCTTCACAATCCCAGTTTTTTACTCTGTGTGTTTTTTAAAGGCTTCTTTTGACAACACAGATGAGTCCTCTGGTGAGTTATGGTTTCTTTCAGACAGAAAGAATCTCATGATATAATATCTTATGTCATAATACTGATATATGAACTAAATGTCTGTTCTCTGCAGGAAACAGCATTGACGACGATGAGTTCAGTGTCTCCACAATTATAGAGAAGGCAAATCGTAACATTGGTAAGTTCCTCTTTGCTCTTGTTTTATGACACAAAATGACAAACTGTATAGTGAAGTTGTTATTCAGTATAAGTTTACTTCACACAGGAGAGAAAACTAAACGAAAATGCTTTACAATGACATTGATGAAAACATTTTATGAAGTACCATTGTGTTGTTTCTTTCAGGAAAGAACGTGAATGATCCTCTCGTGATGTTTGGGGACATAGCGGTGCCCACAGGTCTACAGAACGCGGATCCCTGCACATCACGAGGCTGCTTGTGGCCTAAAGCCACAGACGGCAACGTCTACGTTCCGTTCCGCATCAGCCCAGACTACTGTAAGTCTCAATAACCAGTCCAGTTTTAAAGGCAGCACTTTTATAAGCCAATATGACTGATTCCTTTTTCAAAATTTAACTATATGTACATTTTCAGCAAAAGTACTACAGGCAACAGGTGCTAATAATCGCAACAACATCAGCAGTTGTAGATCACAAAGCTGTTTGTTTGATAGAAACTCACACTGGTCATGGTAGTCATCATGATTATTTAAACAATATTTGAATTCCCTTGCAAAAAAAAAAAAAAAAGAACAGTTGATCAGACATGTTGTGAAAGGTAACCCTACGGTGGCCTGGACAGAGCAAAAGAAAATAAATTTTACAGAACAGAGAAATACTTAAAGAATCGCTATATTTCACGAACATACAAAAATTAAATCATAAAACTAAATTTTTCCATGAAACATAAGTTTATGCATTTAATGAAATTTTTGTGGTCTGTGAAATGTTTTTGCATTTCATTATTATATATTTTTTGTTTCATTTTTTGTAATAATTTAATGATCCATAAATATTTTTTTCATTTAGTTAAAACTTTTTTGTGTTCTGTGAAGTTGACCTTCAGAGCCTCAGTAAAATGCACCATCCAAAGAAGTGATAATAACAAACTTAAAGAGGTCATATTATGCCCTTTTTGGGGTTTGTATATTTAATCTATGTACCTACTAAAGTATGTTCACAATAGCTTAAGTTCGAAAAAAGTGTCTGTTTTCATGTACTGCCGCTCCATGCACCGGCTCGCTTCTGACTCTCTCTCTAAGACAATGAAGTGCCCACGTTCAGAGTCCCCGCGTGTGCCAAGTCTGATCTGATTGGTCGGCCTGTCGGCTCTGCCGTAATTGGTCAGTTGCTCAGCACGGTTCTCGGAAATAACACGCCCCTTTTACCATATTGGGAATGCAGCCACTTTGGCTCCAAGGGGAGCATAAACATTAGCACCTTAGCACTACTGTGCTACCGCAGGCTACAGCATATCGTGGGCGTGCTACAGAAGTTTATGGGCGTACAACATGAGCTGCAGGGCTTGCCACAACGAGCCAATGGGCTTAGATCAGTGATATCACACTGATAAGACGTCACAGTGGCAATTGTTTTTAGAGGGGGGCTAGAACCGAGCGTTACATGCAGCTAATGCTGCAGCTAGCAGGAGGATGTAGGAGAAGCTGCATTTCTGCGGACTTTGAATTTTTGCACATAGATGTGCCTAAACATGCACAGGACACTTGGAATACACACAAAAGAGCATGTAAAAACAGAAAAAGCATAATATGACCCCTTGAAGGACTGTAAATTTAGGTGAATTTGAATTTGAATTTAATAGATCAACAAAAACAGAACCTGCAGACAGCAGATTGAATCAGACCATATTGTCTTTTCTTTGCTAAATAAAAATCATTCAATGGTTTTGTCTTCAGATGGATTAACTCTTTTCAACTGTAGAAATGGCAATAGAAAAAGTCTAGTAGTTGTAGATCTCTGTTTAGATTCCTTTTATCGTGATATCAGTGGGAATACGATAAACTTAAGTTATATGACTTTTTTTTTTGTGAAGCTCGAAGAGAGCGAAACATCATCACCCAGGCCTTGCGGTCATTCGCCAATTCCACCTGCATCCGATTCACCCCCCAGGACCAACAGCGAGACTTTGTGGACATCAAATCCCTAACAGGGTAAGGACCCCATGGTGCACATAATACCTGCATGCAGTTCACCTTATATACAAACAGGCCTCTTTCACTGGAGCTTGCAGACGTTGTCAAAGAACACAGTTTGTCTGACAAGAGGACAGAGGGCTTCATCTTGAGCTGTTTTACTGTTTTGTCTTCTGTTGTCCTTTAGATGTTTCTCTTTTGTCGGGCGTCGTGGAAGAAACCAGACTGTGTCTTTAATGCGCCGTGGCTGTGTTTTCACTGGCACTATCCAACACGAGCTGCTCCACGCCCTGGGCTTTGACCATGAACAAACTCGATCTGACAGGGACGAGCATGTTCGCATCCTGTTAGAGAACGTTGAGCCTGGTGGGTCTGACTAAAACCATTCATTATTTTATTAACAGTTTATTATGACTGCACACAGCACACATGAATAGGAAGAGGAAAAAGTGTAGAAGGAGAAAGATGAGCAGGGGGAGAAAGAGGAGAGGAGAAACAGAAAGGGGAGAGATGTAGTTGTAAGAGGAAAAGGCAGAAGAGAAAGTGGAGAAGAAGGAAGAGAAGATAGGCAGATAAGGAGGAAGAAAAAAGGAGAGAGAACACAAAGATGTCATCAAAAATGTGATTGAGTTTTCTGATCTCTTACAGGAACGGAGGGAAATTTCCGTAGAATCCGAACAAACAACCTCAACACTCCCTATGACTACAACTCCGTCATGCACTATTCAAGGTAACTACTCACTTTGCTCATTAGACTTATCAACAATACACCTAGAACAAATTCAAATGTGAAATCATGCAATATCTATTATACAAAAGGTGGAATCTCATCTCTTTTAGTCTGTCATCATACAATTGTCACTTGGCCATGTCACACTATTTCATTTTCTCATAACTGGCAGTTAAGAAAAAGAAGCATGTATGTGAATGGGAACTTTTTTTATAGCAACATTATACCACTGCACCCTGCACCTTAAAGGCTTTATATGCGATTTTTCACACTTAAATATAATAGAAATCAAGTATATCCTCTGAAAATAATTCTGTGAGTAATGACTGTCTACAATGGGTATAACACCCGAGTCCCCTCCCTTCGCGAATAATAGTTGTTTAATTGAGGGACTAGAGAAAAGAAGAATAACATACTGTACTCACTGCTTAACTGTGTTTCTAGATCACGCTCATTTCAGGTAAATTTACATGCAGTGTGAAGATACCAGCATAATAAAGATCGCTAGCATTAGCATGCTAACACAACAATGCAGCGCAAGTTGTTTTGGTTTCATGCTGGTGCTCAAGGAATGGGTGCTGAGAAAAAAAACAGAAAACAAGACTGTGCGATCAGTTCCAAGGAAAAATATGTATCTTGAAGTTAGGCCAAAGAAAGTTGTTTTTTTCTTCCGTTTTAAAAGTCTGTCGGTTCTCCTTTGGTTGTACTCTTGCGACTCTGTCATGGTGCGTCTACATACAGCGTTCCTGTCTCTCTTCCCCCACCTGGCAAGGCTCACAGTTGAACATGTATGAAAGAAGTTTGAGCCTCTGAGAAAACCAAAAACAGACTGCCTTTTCATGCATATGAACATAGAGCTGGGAACAACAAACCCAGAGGGGGTTAGACTTCACTGTCTTTTGAGGAAGTCATTACGCCACAATATATTCACATAGGGTCAGGAAGTCGCATATTATACTTTTAAAATAAAAGCTTAAAAAGATTTTTGAAAAGATTTTATTTCCAGAAGATGAAATGAGAGAATGAGTGAGGCCGAACAAGACTGAATTCCAGACTGATTTGGTTGGTAATTTTCGAAAACTAGCATGATTTTCAAAGTAGCATTCCCTCAGTGCTTGGTCGGCAAAAGATGACGCAAAATCACGATTTTTGGGTCATCGGAGGCTCCTTTTCAGACAAGAAATACAAAGATTTCCCGTCTCAGGGCGGAATGCACAACCATTTAAAAATACTACCAGGTTTTAACGATACAAAGCTTAATGCAAATGGGTGAAGTATCCCTTTAAGAAGTCGATCTGGAGAAAATGACCAACCCTGCCTTTAAGGTCACTGGTAAGAGTGCTCAAAAAGCTGTGAGCCTCTAGTTTAAAGAATGGGCGTCCCTCAGTGAAGGGGATAAGGTTAACCCTTACATAAGATAACTTTAAAGTCCCCATGAAACTGAACTTCGAGAGTATCTAACTGCCAATGTCGTGAACTGGGATGGAACCAATCACCAGACAGAAGGCAGGACATGACTTGCATTTACTAGAAATTTTCAAGATAGAAAACATTAAAATGGTTTGTGAAACAGAGACATGAGTTAAGAAATGTGATTTCCTCCTTACTTACCATCTAAAACCATTTGAGGCTGACCTGTGGCTCCTTTCCAATATTTCATTCCCCACTCTCTCTCTGCAGCTTTAAGCTCGTTCATACGTCTGCTTTCAGTGTTCATTCAGCACTGCTGTAATTTACTTGAGGTTCTGGGTTGAACCTGAAAAGTGTCTGAGGCAAAAGATGGTGCTTAGTGTAAAAGTGAACCCAATCATCACTGCTGCGGGTTTCTCCCATAGGTTCGCCTTCTCTCGTAACGGGCGGCCAACCATCATTCCTATTCCCGACGAAAATGCAGTCATTGGCAGAGCCTCCGTGATGAGTCCCATTGACATCCAGCGAGTGAACATCCTTTACCGCTGCAGTAAGTACCAGTTTGACTCATGTAGCCTATGAACTGCCAAACAAACAAACAAACTTATGTCTTTTTTTTTTCTTTTTTTTAAATAAATCTTTCTACTGTTTGTCTTGTAAACTCTTTGGAAATACAAACACAGAAATGATGATCACATCTGGCTTTCATAGTTCAGCAGTTTATGCAAACAATGCGGATCAAGAGTGTACATAGGAGAGCACGAGTAAAAAGACGTTGCACCGAAAACATTTGATGAAGTCAAAGGAAGCTTTCCTTTTGATTGTCACAGTAAACATTAATTTGTCTAATGTGATGCATAACCTCTGGGTGAACCCTCCTGGGTCAAATGCAGCGGTTTTAGCATTGCTGCTTTTCAGTATCACTTATTCCTTAAAGGTCTCATATCCTCCTCCTTTTCAACCAGTTTAAATAAGTCTCAGAGCTCCCCAAAACATGTGTGTGAAGTTTCTTTTTCTAAATCCACTCTGATCCTGCATTTGATCATGTCTATAAACCCCTCTATTTCAGCCCTGTTTAGAACAGGCTGTTTCTGTGTCTGTACCTTTAAATATGTAAATGAGCGGTGTCTGACCACGCCCCCTCTCTGGAAGGGCTTGGGTGTCTCAGGCTTTCTCGCTCCATGTCCTATTGTTTACGGTGAGAAGGCAGACTCAGAGGGCAGAACAAACACCAAGCTGTGGGAGTGTCACCCACCTGGGGGAGGGGCTACTGCCCTTTGTGATGTCATGAAGGGAAAACCTCCAAACAGCCTGTTTGAGCACACATTTTCTGAAAAATAGAGCAGGCAAAAGGAGAGGATGGACTTTTCTCATAATTGGGGGGTTTGTAGACAGACTAGAGACACATGTTAGAGTTAGAGGAACATGGTAAAGTGTATTTTATATTTGATATCTTTTTAAATTATGAATGTTGCTGGATTGAGCAAAGGACCTTTATATTTATTTATTGACAGTAATGGTCAGCACCTAGCTATGGTGTTAATGGGTCATTGTTGTTTCATGTTTTTCTGGGAGATGAGGCTTCATCCTCACTGTTAATCACAGACATGTCTGTGCTCATGTTACTGTAGCAGAGCCATCAATAACTCTAACAGCTTTTTTTAATGTTCTCTTTGTTTAAATCAAGATGACACTGCTCTGACAACTGGACCAGTACCAGTACAAAAAGATTTTCTCCTATAAAATCAAAGGTAATGGTACATATTATCATCCATGTGGTCTCAAGTATTGATTTATTTTAACACTTAACGCTTTTTCTGGTTTTATATGCTCTTTCGTGTGTTTTCCAAGTGTCCTGTGCATGTTTAGGCACATCTATGTGCAAAAATTCAAAGTCCGCGGAAACGTGGCTTCTCCTACGTCCTCCTGTTAGCTGTAGCATTAGCCGCATGTAACGCTCGGTTCTAGCCCCCCTCGAAAAAAATTTGTGAGTGCGGCGTCATTGTCAGTGTGAGATCACTGATCTAAGCCCATTGGCTCGTTGTGGCAAGCCCAGCAGCTCATGTTGAAATTTCCTAGACGCGTGCAGAGCAACTGACCAATAACGACAGAGCGGATCGGCAGACCAATCAGAGCAGACTTGGCCCACGTGGGGTCTAACAGTGTGGGCTCAGCAGAGCGTAGCTGACGGACTCAGAGCGGAGAGGGAGCAAGGAGGAGCAGGGCATTCAGAGGACTTTAGCAATTGTGAACATACAAAAGTAGGAACATAGATTAAATATACGAACCCCAAAAAGGGCAGAATATGAGCTCTTTAAATTAGTTATTTTTTGGAAGTTTTGCATGTCCTTGATAACTGTTAGTAAGACATGATCTGATTATATACAGAATATTTATCTACAACAAGGCTTTATAGAACTGCTGCTTATAGTAATGCTTTATTTAGTCAATCCATCAAAATGTATTTGTAGAGCGCCAATTCATACATTTTTTTTATCTCAAGACACTCTACAAAAAGAGCAGGTTCTTTGTTGTATTATTTACAAAGACCCAGCATTAATCCATTATGAGCACTAAGCAACATTTAGCATTAACTAAATGTTAACATTTCAAAGTTACAGTGGCAAGAAAAAAACTTCCTTTAAGAGGCAGAAACCTCGAGCAGAATCAGAAACATGTTGTCTGCCGAAACTGGGGAGAGAGAGAAGGATAGAGACACGCAGAGGAACAACAACAAACACAATGAATAAGATAGAGTTAGAGCTACAACGTCAGTCATAATGGTAAAAGTACGTGTAGTATTAGCGGTAATGGCTAGGTATAATAATAGACTGATCAGTCTCATAATAACATAGCAACTGTAATGATGATGAAATGGGGAGTCAGCAAAGCCCCCCGGAATAAAGTTTAGTTAGTAATGTGTTGTCAACATTTTACCTGCATGACCACAGTGTGAACAGAAGTCTAACTTAATCATTATAATGTCTCACTATGTTTGTACATTCATGTGGTTTTTATGCCTCCATCTTTTTACAGGTAATCAAGAGGAAATGGCAGATTGATTCGACTTATTATCAACAAGCAGAACCAGAAATGCATATTTTTCTGACTGAGCATGCTTTCTTAAAATTTTGTGCTGTCTTCATTGGAAACAAAAATTGTCAAGTGACACGATTTCAATTGCAATCTTTGTGCCTGATTTACAAAAGGATTGCACGCCTTTTGCGCTCGCTAAGCCTGTGCAAATGACTCCAAAAGATTATGTTATTTTTCAAATCTAATTCACAAAACACATGCAAAGGGTTAAATGCACCCCTTATTGTGCTGCAGAGCGTGGCGGTGATGGTTGCGTGTTTTCAAATGAGCCATTATTCATTTGGAGGAAGTTCCTCTTCCATTTTGTGCAAATGAGTCTAATTGCAAAAAATCATGTAATTCCCAAACACTGGCGCTAACAGCCAAATGTGGTTACAGTCAGCGACTCAACAATTAGACCTTGAGACGTAGCAGATAGCCTGGCCCAATAATGCACAATTTATTGTGAGCTATAAGCGACCGCAATCCATTCTTAGTGAATCAGAGCCTCTATTAAACAATAGCTGCTTGTAGCTTGATGTAATACCTATAATGAATAAAAATATATCTGCAAAGCATTACCTGGATTGAGCCTTTTTTTGTTATGAGCCAAGGGACCCTTGAAAATAAGATGGTGAATCTCAAGGGGCTATCCCTCCAATAAAAATGTCAAATATACCGTACATATGACTGAACAATATTCATGACATATAAACCATATTCTGACACTTCAAACAATACATGAATAAATCTCATGTTCAACAACTGCTATAATTATCATTATGATTACTGACATTAGAGTAGCTAATTATACTTTGTTCTTACTGCCTTACTATTGACATTGTAGCTACAAATCTGTTCAATTCACTGATTAAAAATAAAAGGTGGTACACTGAAACTTACTTTACTGTCACTTAATTTTGAGCAAACAACGAGTTTCTCCTGTAGCTTCCTCAGGTTTCGCTCAGCATAATCCAATCGTAGGCACACACAGGTGTGTTAAATACATACGGTCACATGATCAATCATCACAATGTCTCTTGCCATTCTTATATAGGCACATCACATCGTCTCCTCTTCTTCTTGTGGGATCATGTCGTCCACAAAACCATCCGATTCCTCACTGAGTATCTTAATGCAGGATCTGCTAATTTTCGGACGCATGTCGGCAAATTGTTGCCTCAAAATTGATTATGGACTCCTTACACTCCTACATGTGGGCGTATCGTCTTTTTTGACAGATTCCGGCACCCTGTGTGATGACGCTTTTGAATCCACTGAATTTGACAAGCTGCCTGGTCCGAATCCCTGCTCGAGCTGGAGATAAGAGATTGTAATTCTTCCTCCGAGATGTCACTCTGTCTGCCTGTTCCTCCAGGATTGACTTGACAGCTTCCTTGGTGTCATACAAGGCGCTGTCTCTGGAAAGAACCGATCCGAGGGAAGTTCTGCTCTGACTACTCCCCCCAGTTTCAAACAGCTCCTCATCCTGTTGTCTCACCGTTTTCTCCCGTGTTGCTCTACTTACCCGCTTTCCTCTCAATTTGGATGGTAACGTCATATTTTTTAAAAATCTTTTAACTAAAACGACGACATTTGCCGCCGTTTTCCTGAGCCGGTTCGCAAATTTCTTAGTGGCCAAGGGTTCGTCCCTCTCGCTGACACACTTTGAATTAATCCTCTCAGTAACTTCCTCAACCACAAGCTCGGTCACCTCCTCTGTGCTCCGGCAACAAATTACCTGTTTGACACGCATAACCTTCGCTAGGGCCAGTAAAACTGAATCACTCAGACACCGGTTGACTTGGTCTTCGATTTGTTGGATCCAGAACTTTTAAATGAATGAGGAGGACTTTGTTGCTCCATTGCTATATTTATGTGTCTAGCTAAAATATTAACAATATCCACACACATGGCGGTTATAATATCCTTGGTCTCCATGTCGTGAGACCCGTTCTCCAGACTAATCTTTTGCAGAAACATGTCCACAACTGGACGAAGTGTTTCTGAATCGACTGTTGGAATAGTCTGAATCATCTGCTGCTGATTGTTTGGGCTCTGCATTGTCACTGCTATCAGTTTAAGATAATAACGTAAATGGCGTCTAATTTCCAGGTCTGCTGTAAAGCAGTGCAACCCGGAGCTGCTCCTGCAGCCGGGGCAGAAACTGCCAACCCATCCTGGCCACTATCTAACGAATACTCTAAAAACTAAATGCTAAATCAAACAACTAACTAAGTTTCATAAAAGTCACTGTGCTAAACTACGAGCTAAAGCTAACCTTCAATTAAAGCTAAGCCACTAGCTAACTAATATTGATAAGACCTAACAACCAATCTACTGCCTACAACCTCCAACTAACTTTGTAAATACTATAAACTCACAACTCTACAATCTACACTAAATTAATCTATACTAACAGCACAATCCAACTACTAATGCAGTGTAGATCTGCACTTTCTGATTGATCGAACACATTGAAACTTTCCTTAAACAAGGTCAACATTCACTGAGGAGTAACTGTGCAGGTAATCGGCAGTACACATGTTTTCTGTTATTCTCACGTTGATGGCCTCCAGACACACACAGGTGATCAAACGCTGAACAAGCAGTACTGTGTGTGATAACACCTCTCTGACCCTGATCTGAATCCCAGAGTCAGCATGTACTGTACATAATGTCAACTCAAACTGAAACGCACACACACACACACACACACACACACACACACACACACACACACACACACACACACACACACACACACACACACAATGAAATTTGTTGGACAAAATAAATATTGCTGCATTGAACTGATATTTTTTTAATTTAAAAAGCATCTCTCAAAAGGATACTGGCGCTAAAACGGGGGAAATGTTACTTCAAATGAGTAACATCATTGATGAACACACTTCAAAAGATTTCACCAAGTAGATTTGGCCAATTTCTAGTCAAAAATACCGGGGCCGGAGGCCGAGTGGTTGGTCCATGTGCCCTAAAAAAAAAGAAACAGTTCTTAAACCATTTCAAAAGAGAAGTGGAAAAAGTCATACCATTTTTTTATGTGGAGTTTCTGCCAACCACAGTTGGCATTTTTTTAACCGTAATTGATAGGCCTACAGTTCTTTGTTTGAAGTGCAGAAGTAAATTCTAATTGAGATAATACAAACCCCAAACACTTTTAGACTAGTTCTCACTATACTTCCTTAATATAATGTCTTCCATCATACTTAGATAAAATATCTAATTACACTTACTGTAAGCCACATTCACCTGAAATGTCTCGATAAACATCTTTTTTAAGATATTACAAGCAAAATAAAATGTGTGCGTTATGTAATGATTCAAATTGTCTGCAGGTAGAACAAAATTAAAATTAAATGTTTCGCTTCTTAAAAAAGGATCTTCATCCTCAAGGAACTCAATACATTTTGCTTTCTACATCTGCAGCCATTTTTACTCTCTTCAAGCAATGCAGGACTTATTTATATGTAGATATAAGATGTTTATCTGGACTTGTCACTGTAATGCGGCTTGCATAATGTGTGATTAGGCCTTTTTACTAGAAATTAGACTAAACTTGGTATTGCAGTTTTGCAGTGTGTTGCTCGATAATTTTGCTCATTCAAAGTAACATGTTCCCCATTTTATTGCTTTTGTCCTCGTTTTAGTCAGATATTTGTGACAAGGACTAGTTTGGTGTTATTTCTACACCTCTGCATGTGAGGTGTCATGTTATTCGTTTCATTTCTAACTTACAAGAACATCCGAGGTCATTTGAGCAGTTCAGGTATACCGCACTTCTTTGAACCATATTTTAAATTCAGAAAATTAAGAACAAAGTGCAACAAGTGTCCTTTTTCCCACCCATGGTTAAATGGTTGTTTCTATCCGCGTTTATGTCTTTACCTTATGTGACTGATAAGACTTTAACTGAGCTGATTCCCAGTACTCTGATAATCCATATTTGGGCAGTATCGAGCGAATAAAAACCCGAAGGGAAAACCCACCGGCAACAAGTCCACACAGAGGATCCAAGGTGAGTTCAGTAGCGGATGACGAGATGTGAAGGATCTCTCCATGTGTAAAGGTTTAGTTGTCAAACTCTGAATCTTTCCTCTGAGTAGAAACTAAGGTTTATTCCTCTCTGTATCCTGCAGGTCTGCTAAGATGGCTCGCACATCTGTTTTCAGGTTCTCCGCTCTGGCTCTGCTGCTGCTGTCTGCCTTCTGTTGGGCCGACGATGAGGTACATTCATAGAAGAGACGTGGAAAATGACAGACCTGTGTGACTTCTGAATTTTGTCATGCTTTATCAGTTTCATGCCACAAACATGAAAGACCTCCTGTCTCTTCAATGACGCCTGTCGCCTTCTTTACTTTCTCAAAGGTCTAGTCTGAACTTAGTCTACACTTAGTCTGCAGAGGTTTAGTTCTTTCATACTTGAGGTGTTTCTTTAAGTATCTCAGTACTTTAACCATTTTAATGAAACCTTTTCATTCCAGGAAAATGTTGTTAATGATTTGATCTGTTGATCTATATTTTGTTGCTAATGTATTTGTTTTCTTGTCCCCTGACTGCACACTGAACCTGCAGGCAGGTATGTAATGTCTTCTAATGATCACACCTGTTGTACTGACCTGCACTGTTCTGTGACTACTGTATCTGTGTACAAAATCAAACTGTGTTGTTGTTGCTGTCACTACAGAGGAACAGCTGTCTGTCTCTGAACGTCTGTCGAGAGCCAACAGTAATCTGAGTAAGTGTGATCTTCTTGTGTCCCTGTGTTCCTCATGTTTTCTGTTATTAGCAGCACCTCGGCAGGTTTTAAAGTAGCTGTATGATGTGTTTCAGTCCGTTCTGTCGATGAGCCCATCCTGATTGAAGGAGACATCGCCATCGACTCAGAGGCCGAGAGAAACGCCGACCCATGCACCAGCCGCGGCTGCATGTGGGGCAAGTGGTCTGATGGGAAGGTCTACATTCCTTATTACATCACCAACCACTTCTGTAAGTGTCACACAGAGGCCCAGGGCCCACATAAGTTCTGACTTTATCCAGAAATGTTCACTTTGAATGCAGCTTGTTGAAGCAGCAACTTTTCAGACTTTTCAGAGTCTGTTGATGACTTAAAGCTGTTAGCACCTGTCAGGTCCCAAAGTCTGTTTAAATGCATGTATAGTGTTTCCAGGACTCCTAGGTCAAAGGTTTAAATCAAAGACTGTTGAAAAAAACATCTACATAGTCTAAGTGATGTCCTCCATTGGTATTGGAATTGGAAGTGCTATCTTAACCTAACTTTCAATAAACCTAGCAACAGGCAAAGAGTTGTGGTTAAGGGGAATGGCAAACAGCTACTATGCTTGTGCCTCATGGGCAAAAAGTAACTCCATCTACAGTTTTACGAATAACGTTTAATCTGTTAAGACCAAAACCGTTTTTTGAACCATTCTCATGTGTACACTCCTGGAACTGCAATTTTTCGCACTTCCCCATTGGCTTCATTTTTCAACTCTAAATGTTATAGAGCATAAATGCATATCACATAAATGTTATTTTCTATATATGTTAGAAGTAGTATTATGCATCGTATTTATTCCCAATGTTCTTGAGTAAAATACAATAAAGGGTAAGTTATCGTGCAGTTTAATATCGGAGACATTATGGTATTGAGTTGTTCTTGTGGTGTGGAGTATACAGAGTTAAAGTTGTGTGTTTTGTACCCTCCAGCCTCTCGTGAAAAGGCCATCATCACTCGTGGACTGGAGTCCTTCTCTTCCTTCTCCTGCATCCGTTTCAGGCCCAGCAGAAGCGACGACCGCGACTGGCTGCAAATCGAGTCTCAGAACGGGTAAAATCAAATATTATCAACAGTTTTAGAGTGAGAGTGTTGAGTTTATCCCGGCATTTCTCAAACCATAGTATTATTTTTCTATTCTCTGTCTCTGTTCAGCTGCTGGTCCTACGTTGGCCGCAGTGGTGGAAAGCAGGTGGTGTCTCTGGCCCGTAGTGGATGTCTCTACCACGGCACCGTCCAGCATGAGCTGCTCCACGCTCTGGGATTCAACCACGAACAGACCCGCTCTGACAGGGACAACCACATCCAAGTCCTGCTGCATAATGTTGTGTCCGGTAATTACGCTGTTTGTTGTTCAGATCAGAGCCAGCACTCAGTATGCTGCTGACAAGTGCTGTGTTTAAGAGGAGCCATGCAGAGTGCCTTCAGTCTGGTTTCTACCAAAAGTATCCAAACATAATTACTACAGGCTTTTGGAAGAGATACCTTTATTGTCTGCATAGCCACCAAGTCCTAAAGATCTTTGGAGAATAGGGAAGTTAGTTGATGTGTGATTGTGTGTCTGTCCTTAACCAACTAGAAAGTAATTTGCTGCAATGCAAACTCAATGTCCTTATGGAAACAACCCCCAGAACAGGGTCCATTTGAGGAGATAAAAACAGTAGATCCTGATCCCTATGGTGGAAACATGCAAAATTTCTCCATAAATTATGAAAGTTGTATACTCATGTAACATTTGAATGCATGGAGGGAAGAGAGTTATCTCTAAGTATGCAAGCTCTCTGAGCTTTGACATTAAATTAGACAAGTGAAGTGTTGAAGAATATATGAAACAGATGCTCTCTTTGTGATTTCCCTTTTCTTGATAAAAAAAAATAAACAACCTTGGTTGCCTGGCAGCTTATTGGCTACTTGTCAAGTAGCTAGAATCTCTTCTGTCTAGACTCAAAGTGAGCTCAAACAAAACACAAATAATTGTAAAAAATAATTGACTGTTGTTTTTGTTGTTTTTAGGAATGCAACACAACTTCAACAAGATCGCTACCTTGAACCAGGGCACTCCCTACGACTACAACTCTGTCATGCAGTACCACAAGTGAGTGAGACTGGTTTCACCTCAGCAACGTCGTGTTTCATCAAACATATCGTATGTGTTGTGTGTTCACAACATGCCTCAGTTCAGTCTAACTGCTCTGTGTCCTGTTGTAGGTACGCCTTCTCAAGGAACAACCAGCCCACCATGCTGCCCATCCCTAACCCCAACGTGTCCTTTGGTAATGCCCAGGAGATGAGCAGCAATGACAAAGCCAGGCTCAACACTCTCTACAAGTGCTGTGAGTGTCAAAATAAACCTGCAGGCATCCACACTGCCTATCTACAGTTACAAACAACACTCTGCTAATGACATCTTTGTTTTTGTTTTATGTTACAGAAGAAGCCAGTACAGATGTGCTGACGGACAGATCAGAGGAAACATCATCTCCATGTGGCGACCCGACATCAGAAGCTAGAGACCTGATCTCACCTGTGAAACAGTCATTGATCATAAAAAATAAAGTAACTCTGACTGAAACACTTCAACTCTCTTCCAATTCTTCCATTAACTTCTTAATAAACTGAACTAGAATTTTCAATTTTAAAGAGCAATCCTCTCAAACACACTCAGATCTAAGTGCTCTAACACAGGGGTTCCCAAAGTTGGGGTTGCAAGACCATGAGCGGGGGGGTTGCGACTCAACACGTCATTTATATGAAAAATTACTTAAAATTGTATATTTTACTCATTATTGTGAACATATATACAAAAAAATAGATTCATTATTTTCTGCTTCTAGCATTTCTTTTAATACATCACTAAATTAATATTTGCCTATTAGTCTGCCCGGGTTTTTTAACCACCTCCATGGACAGGGAGGGTCTTCATGTCTCTACCACCTTATTTTGGGGGTCACATACCGAAAAGTTTGGGAGCCCTTGCTCTAACATATATATTTTTGAGAAAGAATGGCAATATTACATGCACATGCAGAAATCTGCTTTTAAGAGGAAAACATATAGGCCTTCTGTAAAATCATCTTAGGAATCCTTTAAACAAATTTACATTAAAAAAAAAATCAGCATTATTCAAAGCAAAGGCACACCAGAGCTGGAAGCTGTAGTGATTAAAATGATGCTCCATTTGGTCATTTACAACTTTCTCAAGGGTTTTCCAACTTGGCTGGTTTGACTTTACCTGCAGCTGCTCATGGAGATAGATACAGACCCCGGAAAACATCAAATCTCCAGAGATGATTCAAGCTGTCTAGTCGATCGACCACCTTGTAGCATGTCCGGGAGTTGGTCTGACTGGACCATCATGGACAATCTGGGCAGTAGGTTCAGTGCTGTTGAAGTATGCATTCGAAGCAGCTTGAATCACTGTCTGCACACGTTTCTTCTCGGAGCATAGCTGGTGATGTTTCTTTATCAAAGAAACTGTATTTGAGTCAAAAGTCAGAAGCCTTCTTTCAGGGTAGTGATGGTGAGCTGAAGAGTCAAATACTTATTTTTTCTGTTCACAGTGATCATTTAAAACCATGCAGGCACAAAACCACACACTTAGGGTGCATTCACACCTCATCCGTTTGGTCTGACAAACTATGGTGTTGGTTTGAGGATAGTTAGTTCGGTTTTGGGGTGGTGTGAATACTCAAACCAACTTTGGTGCGGACCAAATAACAGACATTTTCCCCAAAACAGGAAGTTAAAGAGATAATTGCAAAGTAGATTAAAACAAACTTCTGTGACCCACACCTCTAACATGACATACCAAGCATTTCATACATTTTAGCACACACAATAGCCCATCCTAGCACCACAGTTTTCAAGCAGCAGAGAGAACTCCCATGATTCCCCGCTAGCCTCAATGTCATCTTATGTTTTTGTTTTTTTAAGCATAAAATAAAACACAGAACAGGTGAGTTTATCATCACTGTGTGCTTGAACTGTTTTCTTCAGCCAATCCAGACTGAGCAATCAGAGAAGGTATCCACAATTATTTTAAAAGTAGCCTTCAGTTTTTTTGTCCATCTACTGCAAAGGAACAGATGTATGTAGTTTATAAGACGTGTTATTATTTTAAAATGAGTTACATCCAAAGCATCCTGCATTTCGTTGTATTTATTGACATACTGTATGTGGTATATTAAATGTGTTAAAACAGTCCCTACATGACTGCCTGGCCTTGTCACAGTGGGTGTTACCCACAGTGGGTGTTTGTGAAAGTGTGTTGAATGTCCCACACTGATAAGAGCAGAGGAGAGTTTTTTTCTGTCAGACAGAGTGACAGATGTTTCAAACTCAGAGTCGATGACAGCACACCAACACGATCTTAGAGTGTGAAAATGCTTCTGTGACACGCAGAACCATCGTAGTGCAGCAACTGGGAGGAAAATGCAATTTAATATTCTGTCATTTCTATCTTGGTCCTTTTTTTGTTAAATCATAAATCAGCTTCAGAGTCATGATAAAACTTCTGTGAAGAAAACTCTAGAGCTCTTGTGATTAAGTTTGATCAGCATGGGTCGTTTTATAAAAACTTATGTAACCTCCTCTTTGGCAGGTTTTTATCTAACACTGAGGACACTGAGGTCATGTTCTGTTTCTTTTTTTATCTTGGCATTTGGCCATAGGAGGTGACAAAAGTATAACACATACAGAAAACATGGCATTGGATGTTTCAAATATTTTGATAATCTATGTATTTTACTTAAATGGTTAATAGACTTAGCGGCTTATATAGCGCTTTACTAGTCTTCTGACTACTCAAAGCACTTTCACTCCACATGTCACACGTACCCATTCACCCCTTTTCACACACGCAGAGACTGCTTTGTAAATTGTCCATCAACTAATCCGTTCACACACGCCACTGATGAAGGGGTTTGAGTCAAGTGTCTTGACAAGGACACATCAGACATGGGTCTGCAAGAGCTGGGGATCAAACCCCTGACCTTGCGGTTGAGAGACAACTGACTCTACCAATAAGCCCATTACCAGTCGTTTATTCAAATAATAACAGTGAAAACCACTCTAGTTTGACACAGTCATTTAGACTAACCTTGAAGTTCAGTCCAGTTCAATTCTGTAATGTTCTGCTGAAAGTATAAAACCTTAAGCCCATGTAGTTTTTATTTCACCTTTATTCAACCAGGTGATTAACCCATTGAGATCATGATATCTTCAGGGGTGCCCTGGCTAAGACGGCAGCAGCACACACATAATAAATGACATACATATTAGAATGTAGTCTCACCTCAAGCCATTGTCACATCAAATGATTTTCATCTTCAGTAACATAAAATGATGAAGACCCTGGCCTGTTATGACATTAAGCTCAAGAACGAACCCGCTCGCAAAACCTATTGCGTCCATGGCTCACTGAAGTCATGAGAGAGCAAAGAGCAGGGCTGAGGGCAGCAGAGAGACAGTGGCAAAAATCCAAACAGTCCACTTACTTGAATGACTGTAAGCAAAGACTTGTCTCATTATTCTCCAGCCCGAAAACGGCCAAGACAAAACATTACCTTCTTTGCTGTGGTGTGCTGGTGGGGTGGCATTAAAACTGGTGAGGTCAGCAGGCTCAACACGCTGGTGAGGAAGGCTGAGAGGAGGATGAGGGACAAAATCACAGCCATTCTGGACAACTTGTTTCAGCCTCTCCATGATGAGCTGTGGCACATGGGCAGTTCCTTCAGCCATCGTCTCACCCCCCAAGATGCAAAACTGAGCGCATCAGGCGCACCTTTTTTTGCCTACCGCCATCAGACTCATAACTGGTCACTTTAACTTCAACTTGCCACGTAATATGTCTCAATGTCCTGTATATTTTTTTAGTGTATAGTTAAGATCTTAATTGGTGTATAGTTTACTTAATAGGCTACTTGCTTATATGGTAATAGTTGTAAATACATAGTACTTTATCTTTATTTTATTATATATATTCTTATTTTATTTGCATTCATATACACGCTCTTCTTGCTGGGGATCAATAAAGGATTATCTAATCAAATTCTAACAATTGTAGAGAGCTGTCTCCCCCCACTGCTCTCTAGAGTCGATGCTCACGCAGGTTGCCATGTGGTGGACTCTGAAGCTTCAGTGTTTATCCAGCTCTGCATCGGTCTGTAAACCTTTCTGTGTTCTAACCTCTCTCCATTTTTCAAAAGCATCTCCAATATTGATCCTAGTTTGAGCTCGTTTCTGCTCGTGGAGCTTATTAGAAACATGCAGAGGCTTTTTAGGTCGGATACAATCACTTCTATCTGAACCACTTCTCTTGCCCGCTTCCATCACTGCAACACCTGTTGGTTTGACCTGATAACTGCACTCATATCTGGCAAACCGAGGGGCGTCCAAACGGCCATGTGGGGGTGACTTAAAACCGCCTCCCTTCTCTGATCCAAACAAATCCAGAGCATTCAGGACCAGAATCTAAAGTTAGAAGGAGGACATACTGACTGCTGCATTGTTGTCAGAGAAGCACTTCAACATAGCATGTTTCCTTAATGTCTGATCATATAATAAGATACCTTTATCATTTTACTCAGCTTTCTAAAAAGACCTTTGTTGTACTTGTTATCTAAACGGTTCAAGAACAGCTTTCATTTATGAAAGATATGATGACTAGTTGCCAATAAGTATTGTAATGGTGCAAAAAGTCAAACTTCAGAGGCATGTTATCAATAGCCTTTATTGGAATGTAAATGTACATCCAAGCTTAGCTGCAGGAATCTGTGAGGGCAACAGATGTAAGATAACAAAACTGGACAAGAAAATTGGTGTACCCCAGGGCAGGCTTAGTAACAATTACCCTTGTATGGTCAAATTCACTCTATCCGGATGGCCCGATTTATCTGGATAGGTTTTTTTTTGTTTGTTTTTTTGTTTTTCTGAATGATGACAAGCCGAAATGAAATAGGAGTAACGAGGCTATTTTTAAAATGTAAGGAGTAGAAGTAAAAAGTCAGCTGAAAAATAGAAAAGTAAAGTATAGATACCCAAAATTTCTACTTAAGTAAGGTAACAAAGTATTTGTACTTAGTTGCTTGACACCTCTGGTCACTGTGCACAGTCCTTCATCTCAAGAGACAGCACCAGCTTTCTGTCTGGGGGGAAGAGGAGACGTGAGCTGCGCTACATTAAATCTGATGCTAAGGCGTGCCACCTACATGCTCAGGATGACTGTTTTTCAGGGCTGCAAACAAAAACAAAAAGATGATGACAAACTTCACAGAAAAAACTTCCTACATACTGTTTGAGTCTCTTTAGTCTATCACGGAGGTCCAATAGGGACATGTTGACCAACGTTGTTTATTACAGAGAAAGAAACAGGGAGGCTTCTTTCACAACAAGTTTATCTTACCAAATAATAGACCATCGCTGTCTGCAGATCAGAAACCACTGGGTTTGCATTACTGCATACAACAAAATGATCGAATGTATTGGATGTTGAGGTTTCTTTGTGTAAGAAACATTCAACTTTCTGAAAAATGAAAATCATTATCAGGCACAGCTGAAGTATTCTGTACCTCAACGACTGAAACGAAATGAAACGTGCAGCAGATTCAGAAGCTGCTTCACGTTTGATTTATTAACACTAAACCCAAAATGCAAATCATTATCAGGTGATTAAACAATAAACATAGAAATAAAATCCCAAGGCTGAAATACTTGCAAGGTTGCTGGGACAATTTACATTATCCTCTGGCACCAACTTCTACACATTGGACTTGCAGTCCGGCCCCCACAATGTCCGTCAGGAAAAAAGTTGGCCCTTGTACAAATGTAGTTCATGACCCCTGCTGTGTGCGGTCCTCCATGGCGTGGCAAAGGTTGAGAACTCCTGATTTAGAGGACAGCAGTTCATTCATTTTGCACATTTAAAAGATCAGTGAGAATATTAGAATGATTTCTGCAACAGACTGTGTGAACTTGGTTAAACACCGCCCTCTTGTGGACTTCTGAGGTAAAGTAGCACAATATCCCATTACTGAACTACAGTAAAGCTGGAAACCACCCACACACACTCATATATAATATATATACACAATAATATACAATATATAAATTGGTTACATGTATATAGTTTTCATCGGTGTCAGCACAATATGCAGTTTTTCCTACTTATTTACTTGTGTGTCACAGCATGACGGGATGCCTAACACTACTGCTTTCTTTCACAGAAATACACTCTCCATGGGCTTGGTGGGGACCCACTTGACCTCTCCTTGCTACATATTGAAGACACATACAAAGACTTCAACATTACACAGAAACCTTAAGCAGCAACTATGGGAATCAGTGAAGAGAAGACCCTTGTTGAGACAGTTTTTGGCTTAGCACAAAAGAGGAGTGTGCTCTCATACCAGCAGCCCACATTGCCCTTAAAGTCCCCCACCTTACCCATCCCTGCCTCTTGGGGAGTACACGTCCGATCTCTGAAGCTAAGCAGGGTCGGGCCTGGTTAATACTTGGATGGGAGACCGCCTGGGAATACCATGTGCTGTAAGCTTTTTCATTTTTTTTCACCTCACCTAGGATATTCATGACTACATGTTTGCAAAATGAACAGGGTGATGAAAACAAATTACATTGTGTGAAACATCGTTTTATCATCATGTGGTGATAGAGACAGATTCAGATGTCCAAGAATTCAGCCAGAATCAATAATGTGGGGTCCCTTTCTTTCTCCTTCTCTCTATCCTCGTTTCCTCCCCTTTCTTTCTCCTTCTCTCTATCCTCGTTTCCTCCCCTTTCTTTCTCCTTCTCTCTATCCTTGTTTCCTCCCCTTTCTTTCTCCTTCTCTCTCCTTCTCTCTATCCTTGTTTCCTCTCCTTTCTTTCTCCTTCTCTCTATCCTCGTTTCCTCCCCTTTCTTTCTCCTTCTCTCGATCCTTGTTTCCTCTCCTTTCTTTCTCCTCCTCTTCATCCTTGTTTCCTCCCCTTTCTTTCTCCTTCTCTCTATCCTTGTTTCCTCCCCTTTCTTTCTCCTTCTCTCTATCCTTGTTTACTCTCCTTTCTTTCTCCTTCTCTCTATCCTCGTTTCCTCCCCTTTCTTTCTCCTTCTCTCGATCCTTGTTTCCTCTCCGTTCTTTCTCCTCCTCTTCATCCTTGTTTCCTCCCCTTTCTTTCTCCTCCTCTCTATCCTTGTTTCCTCTCCTTTCTTTCTCCTCCTTTCCATCCTTGTTTCCTCTCCTTTCTTTCTCCTCTCCATCCTTGTTTCCTTTCCTTTCTTTCTCCTCCTCTCTATCCTTTTTTATTCAGTTATTTTCTCTCTTCCTTTTTCTTCACTTCCATTGCCTCTCTTATCTTCTCCACCCTTTGCTTCATTTACCTCTCCGCTCCTGTACCTCCTTGTCTTTCCGCCTCCAACTATCATACTCTCTCTCCCTCTCCCTCTCCCTCCCCCTCCCTCTCTCTCTCTCTCCCTCTCTCTCTCATCATCTCCTCCTCTCTCTCTCCCTCTCTCTCTCCCTCCCCCCTCCCTCCCCCCTCCCTCTCTCTCTCTCCCTCTCTCTCTCATCATCTCCTCCTCTCTCTCTCCCTCTCTCTCTCCCTCTCTCTCTCCCTCTCCCTCTCCCTCTCCCTCCCCCTCCCTCTCTCTCTCTCTCTCTCTCTCTCATCATCTCCTCCTCTCTCTCTTCCTCTCTCCCTCCCCCCTCCCTTTTTCTCTCTCTCTCTCATCATCTCCTCCTCTCTCTCTTCCTCTCTCCCTCCCCCCTCCCTTTCCCTCTCTCTCTCTCATCATCTCCTCCTCTCTCTCCTCTCCCTCCAGCAGAGCATCAGTAAGCATCAGCGGTGTTACTCTGCACGGTGTCGACTCGTTTGAAAGTGAGGATTCCTCTTCCTTTGCAGTCATCTTCTCTCCTTTTAGTGTTTTGTTCCCGGTCATCTTAATTCCATCGTCTCTGCTCCACTTTCCCGTCTTTTGTTTCGAGTGCAGCAGTCTGAGGGTCAGCTGCCTTTCAAACAGGCTTTCTGTCCTCCAACTACTCCAGCGTGTGTACAGACGATGCTTCTCTTGTTTGATGATCGGACTCGGCTTCAGGCTCCGACAGCATTCGTTAACCTCTGGGATCTAATAGAGGGATATTTTAATCCTAACTTGAATCATATAAATCCCTCTTTCAGACGGTTGCAGTGAAGGCAAAAAGAGGTTGACTGATGAAATACTCTGAGTTTCACAGACATGCTCATCTGATATTTTGAAGATGTTGAGGATTAAATATGTTCAGTAACCAAAGAGAGACCGTTTTTAAGAAGCTCTTTCACTCATCTCGTTATTGTACTTTCTGTCGCTCTCTGGCCAGCGGTCATAAAGACTCTCTGTCCGTCTGTTCTGGAGGGAAAACTTAAAATGGGATCATAATGTCCGAGGTTTAACCAGGATGGACTTCTTGGATGTATTTGCTCCGGTTTCGGCCACAAACTCTTCTCTGGAGAACCAGACGACATCTTCCTCGTCCAGGTCTCCTCCTCTCCCTCCTCACTCCCAGGTGGCGTCCGTGTTCATCCTGCTGGTCGTCACGGTGATCATCCTGGGGACGGTGGTGGGGAATGTGCTGGTGGTGGTGGCGGTGTTCACCAGCCGAGCCCTCAGGGCGCCTCAGAACCTGTTCCTGGTGTCTCTGGCTTCAGCCGACATCCTGGTGGCCACGCTGGTCATCCCCTTCTCTTTAGCCAATGAGGTGAGGTTACCGTGTGATCGATCAGTTTCCCCGACAGTTTGGTGTGAAGTGAGGAGACGTTTTGCCTCTGACATTGTTTTATATTTATATGTTTAGACTTCATGTATCCAAGAGGGCAACTCGGCTCCAAAGTCCAGCTGGACAGCGCAAACAAACAAACAAACAAACAACAGACAGAGGAGGTCAGAGACAACAAACAAACCAGTACAGATGGAAATGCTCGCTGACACCTTTGTGTGGCCCCTTTGGGAAATGACTCAAACAAGGGGGCGGGCAAAGATATGAAGCAGTCATAAATAAATAAGTTAATAAATAAATAAGAAAGACATTCTTGAAGGCAAATCCCATTGCAAGATTACATTCAAAGAAATAACTGAATGCACGTACGCAGGAATCACAAACCTCTCGACCTTAACCCCTTTAACTCAAAGCCTCTTACTGTAGACTGTCTGATCTGTCTGCTCTTTGGCTCATCCTGACGACTGTACATACCAGATCATCATATGCACTCAGTCTCTGAGGAAGCTGCTCCACACCAGTTAGCTGCTCCACACCAGTTAGCTGCTCCACACCAGTTAGCTGCTCCACACCAGTCAGTGAGCTGCTCCACATCGGTGAGCTGCTCCACACCAGTGAGCTGCTCCACACCAGTTAGCTGCTCCACACCAGTCAGTGAGCTGCTCCACACCAGTGAGCTGCTCCACACCAGTCAGTGAGCTGCTCCACACCAGTGAGCTGCTCCACACCAGTGAGCTGCTCCACACCAGTGAGCTGCTCCACACCAGTGAGCTGCTCCACACCAGTGAGCTGCTCCACACCAGTGAGCTGCTCCACACCAGTTAGCTGCTCCACACCAGTCAGTGAGCTGCTCCACACCAGTTAGCTGCTCCACACCAGTCAGTGAGCTGCTCCACACCAGTTAGCTGCTCCACACCAGTTAGCTGCTCCACACCAGTGAGCTGCTCCACACCAGTGAGCTGCTCCACACCAGTTAGCTGCTCCACACCAGTCAGTGAGCTGCTCCACACCAGTGAGCTGCTCCACACCAGTGAGCTGCTCCACACCAGTTAGCTGCTCCACACCAGTTAGCTGCTCCACACCAGTTAGCTGCTCCACACCAGTGAGCTGCTCCACACAAACAAACACACACACAAGCACACACACACACACACACATGCGCACACACACACACACACACACACACACACACACATGCGCACACACACACAAACACACACACGATCTCCGATGTGACCATGATGAGATATTGACTGAATGTATATTGAGAGGTGAAATAATCCTCTGAGAGAAACTGTGTGTGTCACTCTGCTGCATGAATGAATCACGTCCCGTGGTGTCTCCTCCCTCCAGGTGATGGGTTACTGGTACTTTGGCTCCACCTGGTGCTCCTTCTACCTGGCTCTGGACGTCCTCTTCTGCACCTCCTCCATCGTGCACCTCTGCGCCATCAGCCTCGACCGCTACTGGTCAGTCACTAAGGCCGTCAGCTACAATCGCAAACGAACGCCCAAACGGATCAAAGCCATGATCAGCATCGTGTGGCTCATCTCCATCGTCATCTCGTCCCCGCCGCTCCTCATGACGCAGCAGCAGGAGGCTCTGGAGATGAAGGAAGAGAACATGAGCAGGCAGGAGTGTCTCCTCATGAACCAGACGTGGTACATCCTCTCCTCCTGCCTCGTCTCTTTCTTCGCCCCGGGCGTCATCATGATCCTCGTTTACTGTAAGATCTATCGTGTGGCCAAGCAGAGAGCCTCCACCGTGTTTGTGGCGAGGCCCGTGATGGAGCGGCAGCCGTCGCAGTCGGAGACCTGCTTCATCGGCGCTGCCAGGACCTTCCGCAGGAAGAGGGGCGTCTGCGACAGATCCCCGTACGAGCTGGCAAGCCCCCGGCCGGCAGACAGACTCAGCTCGTCCAACGTGGAAAGCAGCAGCCCACGAGGAGATCTGGACGAGATCCACCTGGAGGAGAACACCTGTGAAGTTAAAACCTCCTTCTCCTCCTCCGCCCTGCGCTTCCCCAGGAGAGCCGGGGCAGGAAGAGCTAAAACAGAGGACAGGAAGGAGTCAGAGGGGACGACAGACAGACTGAAGCCTCCTCCTCCTCCGTCATGCACCTCCATATCTTGGGCTTCTTCCGACACCTGCTCCCACCACCTCCTCCTCCCCTCCCCCGAGCCGCCCCGCAGCAGACGGGCTTCTCTGTCCCGACACAAAGTCGCTCAGATGAGGGAGAAGCGCTTCACCTTCGTGCTGGCCGTGGTGATGGGCGTGTTTGTGCTCTGCTGGTTCCCGTTCTTCTTCACGTACAGTCTGCACGCCGTGTGCAGGGAGAAGTGCGTCATCCCCGACTCGCTCTTCAACCTCTTCTTCTGGATCGGATACTGCAACAGCTGCCTGAACCCCGTCATCTACACGGTGTTCAACCGAGACTTCAGGAGGGCCTTCAAGAAGATCCTGTTTGAGACTCGCCGAGCAACATGAGACTGTGTGTGTGTGTGTGTCTGTGTGTGTGTGTGTGTGTGTGTGTGTGTGTGTGTGTGTGTGTGTGTGTGCGTGTGTGTGTGTGTGTGTGTGTGTGTGAGTGAATTTAATCCTGTTTTCCAATGTGCTGTCTCAGCGACATTAAAGGGCTTCTCATACAGTCAGTGTGATGATTCATTATTCAAACACAAGCTGACGTTTATCCCTGTGAGGATGATGAAGGTGACACAGTGAGGATGATGATGATGGTGACACAGTGAGGATGATGAAGGTGACACAGTGAAGATGATGATGGTGACACAGTGAAGATGATGAAGGTGACACAGTGAGGATGATGATGGTGACACAGTGAAGATGATGATGGTGACACAGTGAGGATGATGAAGGTGACACAGTGAGGATGATGATGATGGAGACACAGTGAGGATGATGATGATGGTGACACAGTGAGGATGATGATGATGGTGACACAGTGAGGATGATGATGATGGTGACACAGTGAGGATGATGATGATGGTGACACAGTGAGGATGATGAAGGTGACACAGTGAGGATGATGATGATGGAGACACAGTGAGGATGATGATGATGGTGACACAGTGAGGATGATGATGATGGTGACACAGTGAGGATGATGATGATGACACAGTGAGGATGATGATGGTGACACAGTGAGGATGATGATGGTGACACAGTGATGATGGTGACACAGTGAGGATGATGAAGGTGACACAGTGATGATGATGATGGTGACACAGTGAGGATGATGATGGTGACACAGTGATGATGATGATGGTGACACAGTGAGGATGATGAAGGTGACACAGTGATGATGATGATGGTGACACAGTGAGGATGATGATGGTGACACAGTGAGGATGATGAAGGTGACACAGTGAGGATGATGATGGTGACACAGTGAGGATGATGATGATGGTGACACAGTGAGGATGATGATGATGGAGACACAGTGAGGATGATGATGATGGTGACACAGTGAGGATGATGATGGTGACACAGTGAGGATGATGATGGTGACACAGTGAGGATGATGAAGGTGACACAGTGAGGATGATGAAGGTGACACAGTGAGGATGATGATGATGGTGACACAGTGAGGATGATGATGATGACACAGTGAGGATGATGATGGTGACACAGTGAGGATGATGATGATGGTGACACAGTGAGGATGATGAAGGTGACACAGTGATGATGATGATGGTGACACAGTGAGGATGATGAAGGTGACACAGTGATGATGATGATGGTGACACAGTGAGGATGATGATGATGGTGACACAGTGAGGATGATGATGGTGACACAGTGAGGATGATGATGATGATGGTGACACAGTGAGGATGATGATGATGACACAGTGAGGATGATGATGGTGACACAGTGAGGATGATGAAGGTGACACAGTGAGGATGATGATGGTGACACAGTGAGGATGATGATGATGATGGTGACACAGTGAGGATGATGATGATGATGGAGACACAGTGAGGATGATGATGATGGAGACACAGTGAGGATGATGATGATGGAGACACAGTGAGGATGATGATGATGGAGACACAGTGAGGATGATGATGATGGTGACACAGTGAGGATGATGATGATGACACAGTGAGGATGATGATGGTGACACAGTGAGGATGATGATGATGATGACACAGTGAGGATGATGATGGTGACACAGTGAGGATGATGAAGGTGACACAGTGAGGATGATGATGGTGACACAGTGAGGATGATGATGGTGACACAGTGAGGATGATGATGATGGTGACACAGTGAGGATGATGATGGTGACACAGTGAGGATGATGATGATGGTGACACAGTGAGGATGATGATGATGGAGACACAGTGAGGATGATGATGGTGACACAGTGAGGATGATGATGGTGACACAGTGAGGATGATGATGATGGTGACACAGTGAGGATGATGATGATGGAGACACAGTGAGGATGATGATGATGACACAGTGAGGATGATGATGATGGTGACACAGTGAGGATGATGATGGTGACACAGTGAGGATGATGATGATGATGGTGACACAGTGAGGATGATGATGATGGAGACACAGTGAGGATGATGATGATGGTGACACAGTGAGGATGATGATGATGGAGACACAGTGAGGATGATGATGGTGACACAGTGATGATGATGATGATGGTGACACAGTGAGGATGATGATGATGGTGACACAGTGAGGATGATGATGATGGTGACACAGTGAGGATGATGATGATGGTGACACAGTGAGGATGATGATGGTGACACAGTGAGGATGATGATGGTGACACAGTGAGGATGATGATGATGGTGACACAGTGAGGATGATGATGATGGAGACACAGTGATGATGATGATGATGATGATGATGATGACACAGTGAGGATGATGATGGTGACACAGTGAGGATGATGATGATGACACAGTGAGGATGATGATGGTGACACAGTGAGGATGATGATGGTGACACAGTGAGGATGATGATGGTGACACAGTGAGGATGATGATGATGGTGACACAGTGAGGATGATGATGATGATGATGATGATGATGGTGACACAGTGAGGATGATGAAGGTGACACAGTGAGGATGATGATGATGGTGACACAGTGAGGATGATGATGATGGTGACACAGTGAGGATGATGATGATGACACAGTGAGGATGATGATGGTGACACAGTGAGGATGATGAAGGTGACACAGTGATGATGGTGACACAGTGAGGATGATGAAGGTGACACAGTGATGATGATGATGGTGACACAGTGAGGATGATGATGGTGACACAGTGAGGATGATGAAGGTGACACAGTGAGGATGATGATGGTGACACAGTGAGGATGATGAAGGTGACACAGTGAGGATGATGATGATGGTGACACAGTGAGGATGATGATGGTGACACAGTGAGGATGATGATGAAGGTGACACAGTGAGGATGATGATGATGGAGACACAGTGAGGATGATGATGGTGACACAGTGAGGATGATGATGGTGACACAGTGAGGATGATGATGAAGGTGACACAGTGAGGATGATGATGATGGAGACACAGTGAGGATGATGATGATGGTGACACAGTGAGGATGATGATGAAGGTGACACAGTGAGGATGATGATGATGGTGACACAGTGAGGATGATGATGGTGACACAGTGAGGATGATGATGGTGACACAGTGAGGATGATGAAGGTGACACAGTGAGGATGATGAAGGTGACACAGTGAGGATGATGATGATGGTGACACAGTGAGGATGATGATGATGACACAGTGAGGATGATGATGGTGACACAGTGAGGATGATGATGATGGTGACACAGTGAGGATGATGAAGGTGACACAGTGATGATGATGATGGTGACACAGTGAGGATGATGATGATGGTGACACAGTGAGGATGATGATGATGATGATGATGATGGTGACACAGTGAGGATGATGATGATGGTGACACAGTGAGGATGATGATGATGATGATGATGATGGTGACACAGTGAGGATGATGAAGGTGACACAGTGAGGATGATGATGGTGACACAGTGAGGATGATGATGATGATGATGATGATGGTGACACAGTGAGGATGATGAAGGTGACACAGTGAGGATGATGATGGTGACACAGTGAGGATGATGATGATGATGATGATGAAGGTGACACAGTGAGGATGATGAAGGTGACACAGTGAGGATGATGATGGTGACACAGTGAGGATGATGATGATGATGATGATGATGGTGACACAGTGAGGATGATGAAGGTGACACAGTGATGATGATGATGGTGACACAGTGAGGATGATGATGGTGACACAGTGAGGATGATGATGATGATGGTGACACAGTGAGGATGATGATGATGACACAGTGAGGATGATGATGGTGACACAGTGAGGATGATGAAGGTGACACAGTGAGGATGATGATGGTGACACAGTGAGGATGATGATGGTGACACAGTGAGGATGATGATGATGATGGTGACACAGTGAGGACGATGATGATGATGGAGACACAGTGAGGATGATGATGATGGAGACACAGTGAGGATGATGATGATGATGGAGACACAGTGAGGATGATGATGATGGTGACACAGTGAGGATGATGATGATGGAGACACAGTGAGGATGATGATGATGGTGACACAGTGAGGATGATGATGATGGAGACACAGTGAGGATGATGATGATGATGGAGACACAGTGAGGATGATGATGATGGTGACACAGTGAGGATGATGAAGGTGACACAGTGAGGATGATGAAGGTGACACAGTGAGGATGATGATGGTGACACAGTGAGGATGATGATGATGATAATGATGATGGTGACACAGTGAGGATGATGAAGGTGACACAGTGATGATGATGATGGTGACACAGTGAGGATGATGATGGTGACACAGTGAGGATGATGATGATGATGGTGACACAGTGAGGATGATGATGATGACACAGTGAGGATGATGATGGTGACACAGTGAGGATGATGAAGGTGACACAGTGAGGATGATGATGGTGACACAGTGAGGATGATGATGGTGACACAGTGAGGATGATGATGATGATGGTGACACAGTGAGGACGATGATGATGATGGAGACACAGTGAGGATGATGATGATGGAGACACAGTGAGGATGATGATGATGATGGAGACACAGTGAGGATGATGATGATGGTGACACAGTGAGGATGATGATGATGGAGACACAGTGAGGATGATGATGATGGTGACACAGTGAGGATGATGATGATGGAGACACAGTGAGGATGATGATGATGATGGAGACACAGTGAGGATGATGATGATGGTGACACAGTGAGGATGATGAAGGTGACACAGTGAGGATGATGATGGTGACACAGTGAGGATGATGATGATGGTGACACAGTGAGGATGATGATGATGGAGACACAGTGAGGATGATGATGGTGACACAGTGAGGATGATGATGATGGAGACACAGTGAGGATGATGATGGTGACACAGTGAGGATGATGATGATGGTGACACAGTGAGGATGATGATGATGGAGACACAGTGAGGATGATGATGGTGACACAGTGAGGATGATGATGGTGACACAGTGAGGATGATGATGATGGTGACACAGTGAGGATGATGATGATGGAGACACAGTGAGGATGATGATGATGACACAGTGAGGATGATGATGGTGACACAGTGAGGATGATGATGATGACACAGTGAGGATGATGATGGTGACACAGTGAGGATGATGATGGTGACACAGTGAGGATGATGATGATGATGACACAGTGATGATGATGAAGGTGACACCGTGAGGATGATGATGAAGGTGACACCGTGAGGATGATGATGATGACACAGTGAGGATGATGAAGGTGACACAGTGAGGATGATGATGGTGACACAGTGATGATGATGATGGTGACACAGTGAGGATGATGATGATGGTGACACAGTGAGGATGATGATGATGATGACACAGTGATGATGATGAAGGTGACACCGTGAGGATGATGATGAAGGTGACACCGTGAGGATGATGATGATGACACAGTGAGGATGATGATGGTGACACAGTGAGGATGATGATGGTGACACAGTGATGATGATGAAGGTGACACAGTGAGGATGATGATGATGACACAGTGAGGATGATGAAGGTGACACAGTGAGGATGATGATGATGATGACACAGTGAGGATGATGATGAAGGTGACACAGTGAGGATGATGATGAAGGTGACACAGTGAGGATGATGATGATGGTGACACCGTGAGGATGATGATGATGGTGACACAGTGAGGATGATGATGATGGTGACACAGTGAGGATGATGATGATGATGACACAGTGAGGATGATGATGATGGTGACACAGTGAGGATGATGATGATGGTGACACAGTGAGGATGATGATGATGGTGGTGACACAGTGATGATGATGATGATGGTGACACAGTGAGGATGATGATGATGGTGACACAGTGAGGATGATGATGATGGTGACACAGTGAGGATGATGATGATGGTGACACAGTGAGGATGATGATGATGGTGACACAGTGAGGATGATGATGATGACACAGTGAGGATGATGATGATGGTGACACCGTGAGGATGATGATGATGACACAGTGAGGATGATGATGATGGTGACACAGTGAGGATGATGATGGTGACACCGTGAGGATGATGATGAAGGTGACACAGTGAGGATGATGATGATGACACAGTGATGATGATGATGGTGACACCGTGAGGATGATGATGAAGGTGACACAGTGAGGATGATGATGGTGACACAGTGAGGATGATGATGAAGGTGACACAGTGAGGATGATGATGGTGACACAGTGAGGATGATGATGAAGGTGACACCGTGAGGATGATGATGAAGGTGACACAGTGAGGATGATGATGATGACACAGTGATGATGATGATGATGGTGACACAGTGAGGATGATGATGAAGGTGACACCGTGAGGATGATGATGAAGGTGACACAGTGAGGATGATGATGAAGGTGACACAGTGATGATGATGATGGTGACACCGTGAGGATGATGATGAAGGTGACACAGTGAGGATGATGATGGTGACACAGTGAGGATGATGATGAAGGTGACACAGTGAGGATGATGATGATGGTGACACAGTGAGGATGATGATGATGGTGACACCGTGAGGATGATGATGAAGGTGACACAGTGAGGATGATGATGATGACACAGTGATGATGATGATGGTGACACCGTGAGGATGATGATGAAGGTGACACAGTGAGGATGATGATGGTGACACAGTGAGGATGATGATGAAGGTGACACAGTGAGGATGATGATGATGGTGACACAGTGAGGATGATGATGAAGGTGACACAGTGAGGATGATGATGGTGACACAGTGAGGATGATGATGATGACACAGTGATGATGATGATGATGATGACACAGTGAGGATGATGATGAAGGTGACACCGTGAGGATGATGATGATGGTGACACAGTGAGGATGATGATGATGGTGACACAGTGAGGATGATGATGAAGGTGACACCGTGAGGATGATGATGATGGTGACACAGTGAGGATGATGATGAAGGTGACACAGTGAGGATGATGATGAAGGTAACACAGTGAGGATGATGATGATGATGACACAGTGATGATGATGAAGGTGACACCGTGAGGATGATGATGAAGGTGACACCGTGAGGATGATGATGATGACACAGTGAGGATGATGAAGGTGACACAGTGAGGATGATGATGGTGACACAGTGATGATGATGATGGTGACACAGTGAGGATGATGATGATGGTGACACAGTGAGGATGATGATGATGATGACACAGTGATGATGATGAAGGTGACACCGTGAGGATGATGATGAAGGTGACACCGTGAGGATGATGATGATGACACAGTGAGGATGATGATGGTGACACAGTGAGGATGATGATGGTGACACAGTGATGATGATGAAGGTGACACAGTGAGGATGATGATGATGACACAGTGAGGATGATGAAGGTGACACAGTGAGGATGATGATGATGATGACACAGTGAGGATGATGATGAAGGTGACACAGTGAGGATGATGATGAAGGTGACACAGTGAGGATGATGATGATGGTGACACCGTGAGGATGATGATGATGGTGACACAGTGAGGATGATGATGATGGTGACACAGTGAGGATGATGATGATGATGACACAGTGAGGATGATGATGATGGTGACACAGTGAGGATGATGATGATGGTGACACAGTGAGGATGATGATGATGGTGGTGACACAGTGATGATGATGATGATGGTGACACAGTGAGGATGATGATGATGGTGACACAGTGAGGATGATGATGATGGTGACACAGTGAGGATGATGATGATGGTGACACAGTGAGGATGATGATGATGGTGACACAGTGAGGATGATGATGATGGTGACACAGTGAGGATGATGATGATGACACAGTGAGGATGATGATGATGGTGACACCGTGAGGATGATGATGATGACACAGTGAGGATGATGATGATGGTGACACCGTGAGGATGATGATGAAGGTGACACAGTGAGGATGATGATGATGACACAGTGATGATGATGATGGTGACACCGTGAGGATGATGATGAAGGTGACACAGTGAGGATGATGATGGTGACACAGTGAGGATGATGATGAAGGTGACACAGTGAGGATGATGATGGTGACACAGTGAGGATGATGATGAAGGTGACACCGTGAGGATGATGATGAAGGTGACACAGTGAGGATGATGATGATGACACAGTGATGATGATGATGATGGTGACACAGTGAGGATGATGATGAAGGTGACACCGTGAGGATGATGATGAAGGTGACACAGTGAGGATGATGATGAAGGTGACACAGTGATGATGATGATGGTGACACCGTGAGGATGATGATGAAGGTGACACAGTGAGGATGATGATGGTGACACAGTGAGGATGATGATGAAGGTGACACAGTGAGGATGATGATGATGGTGACACAGTGAGGATGATGATGATGGTGACACAGTGAGGATGATGATGGTGACACAGTGAGGATGATGATGAAGGTGACACAGTGAGGATGATGATGGTGACACAGTGAGGATGATGATGAAGGTGACACAGTGAGGATGATGATGATGATGACACAGTGAGGATGATGATGAAGGTGACACAGTGAGGATGATGATGATGGTGACACCGTGAGGATGATGATGAAGGTGACACAGTGAGGATGATGATGATGACACAGTGATGATGATGATGGTGACACCGTGAGGATGATGATGAAGGTGACACAGTGAGGATGATGATGATGACACAGTGATGATGATGATGATGACACAGTGAGGATGATGAAGGTGACACAGTGAGGATGATGATGAAGGTGACACAGTGAGGATGATGATGATGGTGACACAGTGAGGATGATGATGAAGGTGACACAGTGAGGATGATGATGGTGACACAGTGAGGATGATGATGATGACACAGTGATGATGATGATGATGATGACACAGTGAGGATGATGATGAAGGTGACACCGTGAGGATGATGATGATGGTGACACAGTGAGGATGATGATGATGGTGACACAGTGAGGATGATGATGAAGGTGACACCGTGAGGATGATGATGATGGTGACACAGTGAGGATGATGATGAAGGTGACACAGTGAGGATGATGATGATGGTGACACAGTGAGGATGATGATGAAGGTGACACCGTGAGGATGATGATGATGGTGACACAGTGAGGATGATGATGATGACACAGTGATGATGATGATGATGATGACACAGTGAGGATGATGATGATGATGACACAGTGAGGATGATGATGATGGTGACACAGTGAGGATGATGATGAAGGTGACACCGTGAGGATGATGATGAAGGTGACACAGTGAGGATGATGATGATGACACAGTGATGATGATGATGATGGTGACACAGTGAGGATGATGATGAAGGTGACACCGTGAGGATGATGATGAAGGTGACACAGTGAGGATGATGATGAAGGTGACACAGTGATGATGATGATGGTGACACCGTGAGGATGATGATGAAGGTGACACAGTGAGGATGATGATGGTGACACAGTGAGGATGATGATGAAGGTGACACAGTGAGGATGATGATGATGGTGACACAGTGAGGATGATGATGATGGTGACACAGTGAGGATGATGATGAAGGTGACACAGTGAGGATGATGATGGTGACACCGTGAGGATGATGATGAAGGTGACACAGTGAGGATGATGATGGTGACACAGTGAGGATGATGATGATGGTGACACAGTGAGGATGATGATGAAGGTGACACAGTGAGGATGATGATGGTGACACCGTGAGGATGATGATGATGGTGACACAGTGAGGATGATGATGAAGGTGACACCGTGAGGATGATGATGATGGTGACACAGTGAGGATGATGATGATGGTGACACAGTGAGGATGATGATGATGGTGACACAGTGAGGATGATGATGATGGTGACACAGTGAGGATGATGATGATGGTGACACAGTGAGGATGATGATGATGGTGAGACAGTGAGGATGATGATGATGGTGACACAGTGAGGATGATGATGATGGTGACACAGTGAGGATGATGATGATGATGACACAGTGAGGATGATGATGATGGTGACACAGTGAGGATGATGATGATGGTGACACAATGAGGATGATGATGATGGTGACACAATGAGGATGATGATGATGGTGACACAGTGAGGATGATGATGATGGTGACACAGTGAGGATGATGATGATGGTGACACAGTGAGGATGATGATGATGGTGACACAGTGAGGATGATGATGATGGTGACACAGTGAAAACAAAGACAATTTAAGTTCATCAAAACAAACACTGCGATCTGAAAAATGAAGTAAAGAGTTCGTGTTTTCGTGATTTCTGAGCAGCTGCTCTGAGGTTTAAACTCTGACTGAGAGCAGATGTACAAAACTCGCTGCAGAGGGAAAGTTTGACGCTTATCAGCAGCAGTGATGTGATGTCGACTGTGAGCAGCTCGGGGGCAGAGAATAAAAATTCATGTGCTGCTGAAACAGAGAGAGAGAGAACAGCTCCCATGCTGCAGAATAAATAAACCAACCTGAGGACTGATGATTATTCTCTGAGGCTCAGGATGAAATCAGTGGATAGGATGCTGAATCACTGACTGAGCTTATGCTGAAACACAACACACAACAACACACAACAACACAAACACAAATCTCCTCTGACCTCGTCTCAGAGGGTTGTGTTGTCATTGATTAGAGTCTGTGACCACCATCAGGAGAGAGACCACAGATACCAGTGTCTCCAGGTCGACAGGGAGACACGTCCAAAGCTGTTGCGTTACATCCTCTTGTTGCTAAGCAACCTGGAGTTTAACAACAACAGAAAAGTAGCTTTATCACCTGTCTTACCTGAACGTGAGAGAAGTCTCAAATGAAAGAGACTGAAACTGAATTAGGCTGAAGTGTTGAGTAAGAAGCAGCTCGTGATGTTAACGCAGCCCATGGGTATAAATGAAAGAGAGTAACACCCCCTCAGGGCTCTGTCTAACCCCGCCCCCTCCCCTCAGGGCTCCGTCTAACCCCGCCCCCTCCTCTCAGGGCTCTGTCTAACCCCGCCCCCTCCCCTCAGGGCTCTGTCTAACCCCGCCCCCTCCCCTCAGGGCTCTGTCTAACCCCGCCCCCTCCCCTCAGGGCTCCGTCTAACCCCGCTCCCCATTCTCAGGGCAACCCATCCTCTATCCTGCTCTGTTCTCCTCCTCTTCCCTCCTTCTCCTTTTGTGCTCCTCCCCCTCTGTTCTCCTCTGTCCTCCTCGGTCCTCCTCCTGTTCCTGAATGTGGAACTGACTCATACCTGAGCTCAGTCCTGAGAAATCCTGTTGACCTGTGATGTGTCTCAATGGATTCTTCTTCTTCTGCAGTGTCTCTGTGAAGCTGTTTGTCTCCCTCCCCTTCATTACCTGTGCAGGAACATGAAAAGAAGACTGATGTTCTGACCTTGCTGACTCACTTCGGAGACTTTAACACTTTGAATAGATTTATGTGGACACAGGAAAAAAAATCTTCAGAAATCTTCAGAAATCAGAGCAATTTAGAGTTTTGCCTGGTATATACCCCAAACAGAGGCCAAGTACATTCAGAATCTCAAACATCACATTACTCAGCAGCCTCTACCATCAGTGTGTGAATGTGTATGAATGGATGAGATAATTCTGATGGACTCTTTACACAGCAGCCTCTACCATCAGTGTGTGAATGTGTATGAATGGATGAGATAATACTGATGGACATAAATCTATTCAGCACGTCCACACACAGGCCGCCCTGTGAAGTCTCCTCACCTTGAATCTCTCATTGTTGGGATCTCATTGGAATGCAAGTCACTCCGGGTATTTTACAATCTGGCAGTTACTCGGCTCATTGGTTTGAGGCGACACAGAGGAACACAATGGTTCTCCTGCTGCCAGGCGGAACAAAGAGCCGAACGGCTGGACTCCTGCACGTCTGCAGAACGTCTCAACATGAAGCTGTTGTCTCCCAATGTGTGGGAGTCTCAGAAACACGCCGAGGAAGGCGAATACTTCATTCTTTATTTATAGACAGAATATGGGGGCAGGAGATTTAAATCCACATGTGCAGTGGGGTGCGTATGTGGTTTGTACATTTTTTTCTAGAAGTACAACTTTATTTAAAACACTCAGTGCTTCACAAATAATCAAACAATTCATACGGAGAGAACATTTACATCAATAAATCATAAAGTCCAGTAGAGCAAAGTTAATATCAGATGAACTCAGAAACAAACAATAAGCAGGAACAAGGGTTTGAGATTTGAGATGCTTCTTGAAAGAGTCCAAAGTGAACAATAAATCATCCTCAGAGAGACAAAGCAACATGTTGTTTGTACGATGTTCTCTTTATTCCTGTGTGATCTTGTAGTTCTCATGTGATCTTGTAGTTCTCTTGTGATCTTGTAGTTCTCCTCTGATCTTGTAGTTCTCTTGTGATCTTGTAGTTCTCCTCTGATCTTGTAGTTCTCTTGTGATCTTGTAGTTCTCCTCTGATCTTGTAGTTCTCTTGTGATATTGTAGTTCTCCTCTGATCTTGTAGTTTTCTTGTGATCTTGTAGTTCTCCTCTGATCCTGTAGTTCTCTTGTGATCTTGTAGTTCTCTTGTGATCTTGTAGTTCTCCTGTGATCTTGTAGTTCTCCTGTGATCTTGTAGTTTTCTTATGATCTTGTAGTTCTCCTGTAATCTTGTAGTTCTCCTCTGATCTTGTAGTTCTCCTGTGATCTTGTAGTTCTCCTGTGATCTTGTAGTTCTCTTGTGATGTTGTAGTTCTCATGTGATCTTGTAGTTCTCTTGTGATCTTGTAGTTCTCCTCTGATCTTGTAGTTCTCCTGTGATCTTGTAGTTTTCTTTGCTCTTGTGACCCTATAAAATGTGGAGGTACGTCTTTCTCTCTACAAATGAACCTGGGTCCTTGTTGGTCCCTCTGCAGGTCTGCAGCTCTGCAGCTTTTCAGCGCTGCAGGTCGATGGCGTTCTACTGCAGTCAGACATATTGGAATGTAAAAAGTGTGCAGATCCGTTAGAGGTGTGAAGCAGCTCTAAATCACTGTGAAGACGCTTGGAGAAAAACAGCTTGAATCCGTTCTGACAGCTGCATCTACTTTTAAAAAGCCGCCCACAACTCAACGGGGAAAAACCTACAAACCTTTTTTTACTGACAAGTCAGGAGGAAGGTGGGTGGGGGGCTGACTTTACCTCACTGAAGGGGGGAGAGAGAGAGAGAGAAGCAGAGAGGAGATCACAGTGTGTGTGTGTGTGTGTGTGTGTGTGTGTGTGTGTGTGTGTGTGTGTGTGTGTGTGTGTGTGTGTGTGTGTGTGTGCCTCCTTCTCCCAGGAGTATTTGTATTTTTGAGAGCTCATTGAATTCTTTGAAATCAGTGATGACAGAGTTAAACTTGATAAAATAAAAGTTCCTTGTTTCCTCTAAATGTTTTACAATGTAGGAGAAAGTGCATCTCTGTATCCACCTCACCTGTCCTGACAGTGACCACACGTTCTGTTTTCTTTTGGTGGCCGTGATTTGATAAGAGACGGCGAGTGTCAGGACAAGTTTTATGAGACGAGGGTGACTGAGAGCGAGCTGCGGGTCCACACATCAGTTTTAAATATGGTCGTATCATGCAAACCACAGAGGAAATCAAGCAGATACTCCCCCCTGCAGAGCTGTAACACAGAGAGGCCGGTTATGAAACAGCTCCGAGGAGGGAGCAGACGGTCAACTCTAACGTTACTGTTGATTTGTTCACTGTGAGATGTTCAGCCTGCTTCAAAAACAACAGCAGAATGTTTCATACTCTGATGCTTCATGACACCGTCTGTTTTAATACCGCATGAAAAATAATGAAGCTTTTAAAGAAAAGTCAGATTTTCAGTCGTATTTTAATAAAAAGCTGCAGAGAGAGACCGCTGAGCGGGACAGGAAGTCAGACACAGAAACCAAGATTTATTTTTGGACTTTTTGTGCCTTTAATTTAGAGATAGGACAGTGGATAGAGCTGGAAATCATGCACGGAGAGAGAGAGAGAGGGGAATGACATGTGGGAAAGGAGCCACAGGCCAGAATCGAACCCTGTCCGCGCGCCCAGAAGACCACAGCCCCCACACATTGGGATCACACCAACCACCAGCGCCCCTGTTTATGTGTTTTTAAGGTTTTTTACCACATACATCGTATTACCTCACTGAACTACCACAGGAACTGCTTTGTCTGGTGAGTCCAGCCGCCCGGCGGTGCGGCTCCGTGCAGCGCTGTGAGAACGCAGCCTGCCGGAGCCCTCGTTGTGTCTCACGATGAATGTTGTTTCGATGTCTGACTTCTTGTCCCGCTCCATCGGCTCTGTGCTAAATTGATGCTCCATGCTCCCACATCCGGTAGAAAATAGAAGCCCTGTGTATCTGAGACGCAGCGGAGCCAGTGGAAGCGCTCATGCTAACGTGATGGAGCGGAGACGCATCAGGTGGAAGTTGGCCGTTACAGACGTAGAGCAGAGGAGGAGACTCTGAAACCAAGAACCCCGTCAGTATCTCCTGCGACCAACATTCTCCTCTTGCAGTGCATCACGTCTCCTTCTCCTAGCGTAGTACTTTGGGAATATGTTTGGATATTGGCAGGAACTGGAACACGCTGCCGTATACGGTGATCCACACTCTTAGAAATTCCCCCTGTTAAAAAACGGTAAACAACTGGCAGTAGGGTTGCCAGGAAGTTCCTGTAAAATTAACGGTATATTGCTGTTGCTGAAATTTACAGTTTTCTACCGTTTTTGTAAATACAGCAAAAAGCTGTGATTTTAAACCTTAACAGGAAAATACTGTTGAAAGAATTAACTGTTTGATACTGTTTATTTGCAGATTTTTACTGTGAATTGTAAATACTACACCTAGCTATAGATTAATTTCCTTCTACCAAAACGGACACAATATATTTATTTTCTAAACCTAGTGATTTTATAAATGATTCCTTGCATGTCATGTTATAAAACACCATGTTTTAAAATAATAAATAAACATTGCCTTTAAAATTGCAACTTAAAATGTTAAGACAAATAATAAAACTTCAAAGTGTCTCAAACCACATCTGTCTTTATTTAAACTGTGACATAAACAAAGAAAATACACTTTAAGAACATGAAGGTTAAATAGGCAAAAAATCTATCACAAATATTTAAATTAAGACATTTAGCAAAGGCCATTTCCAATGTATAAAAAGTGCATAAAAGAGTTTTGGTGGATACATTTTAAACAGAGAAGTGAAAAAGAAATTCTGTTATAATTTCAAAACTGAATAAACAACCTGTCCTCTGAGGGAAACTGGGTCCCTGGACCTGCACCTCCCTCTGATCTCTCCTTCCAGACTGAAACTGCCACAAGGATTCTGTAAAGGGAAAAAACAACATTAGAACAAAAGCAGCTCCAGCTGAACAGTGAACATTATCATATGGACAATCCTTTCTGAATATTCTCCATATACAAAGAAGTGAAGTAAAAGTATGAAGTAGAACTAGTATGAATAAAATTAAGGACACAAACAGTCTCAGGAGAGAATAGAGTGATGATCAGATTTTTTCTTCTTCTCTCCTTTCATGGCGCTCTCTCTCTCTCTCTCCTGTTCATTCATTGACCTTCTTGTCTCCGTCTACCCCTCCCCGCTGAATCCCTCTTTCTTTCCCTCCTTCACTCGGTGCTGCAGATAAATGAGTTTGTAAAATCGAATCAGGGTTTTTGCATTCATCAAGCCGGACTTGTTCATTCACATATTGTTTATCTCCATTAAGCAGTCACAGATTTAACAATCAGCCCTCCCATGTTTTTTTATTCTTCTCTGAGATCCATCCTCAGCAAGGACATTCACAGATGTGATCAGAGGCGGAGACGTCTCATGAATCTGAAGTGAATTAGACTCTTATGAAAATAAAATAAATAGATCTGTGAGTCGACTCTGAGCTCAGGGGTCTTGGTTTTCAAAGTGTTCTGGTTTCTGTTTGTTCTGTTTGTTGTTTCATGTTCAGATTGATTGATAAATCCTGAGTTCAAACGGGATCCTGATGATAAGTGATGATGATACTGAGCTGTTTGAGTGGCTTCAGCTTCTCATCTTTATTTCTGTTTTTTCTGCACGCTGAAGAGGAATCTTTACTCCTCTGAAGTTCTCAGTGAAGTCCTTGTCAGCAGACGGCTGATTGATGAATAGAGGCGTCATCGGGCCGACAGCTGCAGAAGGACACAAAGTGCTTTTCATTTTCCAACCTTTTTTCTTTTTTACATCATAGACAGTCGGATCGCAGCCTTTCAATTTGTGCGGCCTCTTATCTGTAACGCAGTCGGTGCAGCGGAGTTTCAGAGAAAATCACCACTCAGGAGAAAGGCTTCACTTAAATGAAGCCACTTTTCAAACACTGACAGTACAGCGTGCAGAGCCTCACAGTCTCCACTTCCTTTGAGAGAATGATTGACAGCACTCACTCCTTCATTAGCTTAAATCTGGAGAGTCTGCAGCTGCACCACCTGGACCTCCAATTTTTTAAGGTCATTGGAGACACTACACATACTTTTTGGTTTACATACTTTGGATTTATTTTGGATCAAGTCTGCGCGTTTGATGAACTGTTCCCGTTCCAAAGTGGTAAAAACAAGAAGATATTGGAGAGGTTACAGGACAAACCAGATTTTTTTGAGTTTTTGCTACTTCAGATACCATGGCAACAGAAACAGAAGTCGGAGTGTTTATCGTTTCTTATTTTTAAGTCACAGAAAATGCAGACAGACTGCTGCGCACTGAGTGAATCTTTATTCAGTGTAGACAGTTTCCTTCACACTGCACCAAAGCCTGTCCGATGTTGGGGCTGTTGCTCCGATCAGTGGCTGCTGCCAATCGTCCTGATGCTGCTCTATGACCAGGAAGTACACAACACGACAGTGGAGGAACGGCATCCTGTAGGGTGTTGCAGTTTGTCAGTATGTCAGCAGGCAGGTGGCCCTGTGATAAGGACTGAAGGCATGTTTCCTTAGCGCCTGTGTCCGCAGACGGCACTTGTTGTGCTGGAAGCGCTCACGACCTCCGTTTCAGAGCGCTTCTCACCTGGCGCCCATTGTTGCTAGGTTACGAATGTTAACCCCTGCTTCCCTCTGTAATGTCCGTTAGGTGTGTTTAATTCAAAGAAATATCAAGAAATCATGAAGACGCCGCAAATGAGTCAGCAGCAGCTTGACACCTGGAAATACTTCCCTCCAAAACACAAGTCAGCCTGCCGTCTCCTCCGCCATTTTTGTTGCCAAAGCCTTGTGTTGTATGTCCCGCCCTGTCTTGATTCTGATTAGTCAGTGAGAGAGAAGTGACTTGAAGAGTGCAGGCCCTTAATGTCTGATATATTATATCATTTCATTCTCTACAGATCTCCTGATTGGTCCTTTAAAAGTACCATATTATGCTTTTTCTGGTTTTATATGCTCTTTAGTGTGATTTCCAAGTGTCCTGTACATGTTTAGGCACATCTATGTGCAAAAATTCAAAGTCTGCAGAAACGCGGCTTCTCCTACGTCCTCCTGTTAGTTGCAGCATTAGCCTCATGTAACGTTCAGTTCTAGCCCCCCTCGATAAAAATGTGTCAGTCTGACGTCATTGTCAGTGTGATATCACTGATCTAAGCCCATTGGCTCGTTGTGGCAAGACCTGCAGCTCATGTTGCACGCCCATTAACTTCTGTAGCACCGTATGCCGTAGCCTGCGGTAGCACAGTAGTGCTAAGGTGCTAATGTATACGCTCCGCTCGGACAGAGCCAGTGGCTGCATTCCCAATATGGTAAAAGAGGCGGGACATTTCCGAGAACCGTGCTGAGCGACTGACCAATAACGACAGAGCAGATCGGCAGACCAATCAGATCAGACTTGGCCCACGTGGGGTCTAACAGTGTGGGCTCAACAGAGTGTAGCTGACGGACTCAGAGTGGAGAGGGAGCAAGGAGGAGCAGTTCATGAAAACAGACACTTTTTTCGGACTTCATCTATTGTGAACGTACAAAAGTAGGTTCATAGATTAAATATACGAACCCCAAAAAGGGCAGAATATGGGCTCTTTAAATGAGTGTCATGGTAAGATAAAGTGATGAAGTGATAATAAACATGTGCAGGTCTTATTTCCTCTGATTCGTTATCTGATCGTCTTTCTGTTTGTGAAACTTGAAGCTGCAGAAGAGAAGTCGACTTCAAGTTAAATGAAGTGTGTCTGAATATGTGATACGTGTGAGGAAGTTTGATATTTAGTAGAAAAGTTTTATACACACACCAGACACACGCACACACACACACACACACACACACACACACACACACACACACACACACACACACACACACACCAGACACACGCGCACACACACACACACACACACACACACACACACACACACACACACACACACACACCAGAACACTGGTGGAGAGATGACTGAGTTGGGAAAGATAAATGTATCTGAGCCGGTATTTCTGTTCACTTGGTCACCATGGAAACAAGATGTGAATGTGTGCCTCTCCGACTGCTGTGTGTGTGTGTGTGTGTGTGTGTGTGTGTGTGTGTGTGTGTGTGTGCGTGTGTTTCTATGCTCCTGTCGCGATCTCTCTCCTCTCTTCGTGTTTTGAAGAATCTGTTTTTCCTCTCCTCCGTCGGTTCAGTCCTCCGGTCTGTTTTTCCTCCTGTTTTCACACTTAATCCAACACGTCTGCAGGAGAGGAGACCTGACAGGTACGAGGAGAAGCAGGTAGAGACCTAGTTTAAAAAAATAAAAAAACTACTTAGAGTGTGTTTTTGTTTCTACCCTCTACACACCCGAGTGTCCACTAGAGTCTGTCTCCCGCAGTGAGTCAGTCCCCATAGAGCCCCATGTTAAAATAAACATGTTTACAGTCTGGTACTTGAACAGTTTGGGTCTCTAGAGCTCATTTCTCTCTTTAATAACAACTGTGTTGTACTAACAGACCGTCCGACAAGTCTGAGCTCCACTTTCTTTTTTTAACCCTGTCTCTATGAAGCTGATTATCGGTTACAGTGTGTGCGTATGTGTGTGTGTGTGTGTGTGTGTGTGTTGTGTTGTCTTTGCAACAGGGAGACAAAGACACCTTGACCTTGAAAATACGGATATTGAAAAGATTCTAAACATTCATCATTATGTGAATAAAGTTCCATATAAGACTCATCATTAAAGGAAGAATTTCTGTGACCTTTTGATCCAGTAGATGGCGCCCTTGAGACACTGAATATTTAATAATTTATGTTTTAAACAAAAGTTGCAGACAAGCTTCCTGCACATTGTCTAAACTGCAAAAAAACATTTGCAACAATGTGAATTTAAATATAGATATTCTGGTTATTTTTGTGTCCTTATCACTAAACAATGATCAGCGGAGTCCTTTATTGTTTAGTTTATTATATCTCAAAGCCTCTGAAGCTCTGAAGTCTTCTTCTTCTCTTGCGTCGTTGCTCGTGTGCAAACAGAACAAAGACATTCTGAGTCAGTGTGCGTTTCTTTCCTGGGGGGGGGGGGTCACTTTGAATCATCACACCCCCGAACACTCAAACTTTTAATCAGAGGAACATTTCCCTCCGCTGTGCTGATGATAATGATGCTGTAATTTGCAGTATGTCTTCCTCTGCTCCTCAGAACAAATTATCTTTTAAAAAAAACATCCTCGGCGTGTGCTGGTGAGCTCTCTAGAATAAGACACATCCATAAGGAGAAGGAGTCATCCAGCCCCCCCCCCCCCCCCCCCCCCGTGTATACTCTATAGATCTATTAGAGGAAAGTGAGCCGGGCTGGGGGATCATTATCCTGACACACAGCGTATCATTAAAGACAGCGGCATGTGACTATGAGCTGCTTTTTAATGCACAAACACACACACACACACAGCTGCAGGCATCCCCCCCTCCCCGCCTCACACACACATGCAGCTAAAGGAGTCTCTCTGACGCCATCTCGCCCCCCCTCACAGAAACATTTGGCTCTGTATGGTCCTGCACGCTGTGTCCACTCTCATTGTAAATTCATTGGATTGTACAGGAGGAGGGGAGGAGGGGAGGGGGGGGGGGCTCTTTCCTCTCTCACTTTTCTGTTTGTGTGTGTGTGTATAGTGTGTGTGTGTGTGTGTGTGTGTGTGTGTGTGTGTGTGTGTGTGTGTGTGTGCTGTGTGTGGTTGTGTGTGTGGTTGTGTGTGTGTATGTGTGTGTCTGCTCACTGTTTGGATTCCTGTGATCAGCTGTTTGTCGCCTCATCCTGCTCACTGTGTGAACTTTGCCACTGCTGATCAGGACTCTGACATGTGACTCAGCGTTTCTCTGACAGTAATCATGACTCGGACTGTTTTCAGGTCAACTCTATGCTACGCAAGAAGACACATATGTTTGCACGCTAACATGCTAAAGCTTGTAATGAAGCACATCTCAGAGGACAAACGTGTTCTTCTTGACGACGATGACGATGTTTTTCTGCTCACAGCTCTAATTACAGATTACAGGTTTCAACAGTTGTTTCTAAGTGAGCTGAATATTTCTGATGAACTGGAAGAATTAAGAGTTTCTTTATGTTGAGAATATTATCCTTCTTAAGCTTGATGAACTATTAAATCCCCCGACCGAAGAGCCGTCACTAAGCTTCAAACTAATCAAGTCAATGAGATTATTGGAGCGCTGCTGGAGGCTGAATGGAACGTTTTCTATTAAAGCAAAACATATCTCTGTGAGTGTGTCTGCAGGTGTGTCTCTGATCCAGCTGTGTTCAGGATGTCTCTGTGAGTGTGTCTGCAGGTGTGTCTCTGATCCAGCTGTGTTCAGGATGTCTCTGTGAGTGTGTCTGCAGGTGTGTCTCTGATCCAGCTGTGTTCAGGATGTCTCTGTGAGTGTGTCTGCAGGTGTGTCCATGTCCTCTGATGGAGAGTCCTGATCTCAGATCTTTGGGGCGATGCAGCCCCTCCATGGTCGGTCTTCTTCATTACAGGCAGAAAACTCACTGAGGAAACCAGTTTAGAACACCTCCCTCTGTATTCATAATAATAATAACTTTTTTATATATAGCACTATCTAAGTGTTACAAAGGGATTCACAGAATGAACACAGGAGGACACATTAGCCAGTTAAAATAAATTAAATGAATCAAAGCAGGAAATGAATTACTAGTCAATCATTAAAAAGGCCTTCCTATAAGAAAACAGTTACAGAGTGCCAGCCTGACGTCCTCAGGTAGGGAGGTCCAGAACTTTAGGGCTCTGAGGCAAAGCTGCTAAAACACCAATATGTAACTCTGACCCCTAGTGTTTCTATTTTATATATTGTAATAGCTTCTTATACTGTACTGTTTAAGTTGTTGCTAGTTCTGCTTTATTTCCTTGTTAATTGTTTAGCACCAATACACCAAGTCAAAGCCTTAAAACCGCCTACCTTCTCTGGTCCAAACAAATCCAGAGCATTCAGGACCCGAATCTAAAGTTAGAAGGAGGACATATCGGCTGCTGCATTGTTGTCAGAGAAGCCAGCACTTCAACATAGTGAGTGAAAAGATAAAGTGACCTTCCTGTATGATAAGACATTAAGGAAACATGCTATCTCACTGACTGGACCTTTAACAGATAAATCATTAACCAAAAATAAATAATAATCAGGCCTACTCCTCGTCTTGAATCAGGTTTGTTTTAAGCTTTCTTGACGTTAATTAGATGTTTGATTACTACATACTACTGTTAAACGCAGTATAGCCTAATAAGGTGCAGATAGTAGTATAGTAGGCAGACTTGAAAACATCAGTGTCTTTGGACAGATTACGATTCTCATACTGTGTTCACATTATTTACAACAAGGCCATACAGATGGAATAGACCTTAGTGTTTAGCTTATGATGGTTCTTATAATGGTCGGGTTATATATGTCTGTTGGGTACTATTGGGTAATATTTACAGTCTATGGTTGGGTATCGTGCACTTTGGGTTCTTTTCTGTTGAATTGTATTTCATTATTTTTAGTATTTTGCATTTGTTATGTTCTTGCTGTTGTTTATGTTCTTCTGTGTTTGGTTTAGTTTGTTCTTGTTTGTCAAAGCACTTTGTAAACCTGTGTTTTTAAAAGGTGCTATATAAATAAAGTTATTAGTATTATTATTTATTATTATTAATCTCATCAAATTAAAATTACGAGTTTAACCTTGTGACATTACGACGTTTTTCTCTTAGATCTTAATTAATAAAATATAGATCTTAAAGTCTATAAATCTCTTTATTTTAAAACAATTCGTCCTATAACCCTGGTTACTGGTGGGATTAGGTAAAATAAGTGTTTTATGTTGTTTTTATTTATTTCTTATCGGAAAAACTAGACACGTCCCCGATCACGCGCTCCTCTTCGGTAAACAAACAGGAAGTGACGTCACTCACGTGACACTCGGTCAGCTGATAAAAGTCGGTGAGACGACGAGCAGCTGAAGTGCTCAGTCATCGCTTGTTGTTGAGTCCAGCAGAGACCAGAGACCCCGGCCAGGATGAGGAGCTTCGTGCTGATTGTTTTCGCGGCGTTTGTCGTCACGGGCGACGCCATCATCCGGTGAGTGAAGAAGATTAACCATCTGATGTCTGTAACATGTTAACGTCACCATGTTTATCATGTTTACCATGTTTATCATGTTTAGCATGTTTAGCATGTTTAGCATGTTCTAGCTCATGACATCTGTCAGTCTGTCGTTACTCTGCAGATTGATCCAGAAACTGAGTTTAACTCGTTCAGTGTCACAGTGAAGCTTTTCATTCATGTTCTCTTAATAAACCCTCAATTCTTCTAAACACTCAGAAACATTAAAGCAGATAATTAAAGGAGAAAGAGGAAAGAAACACTACGAAGTAAAAAAACTGTATTTGTCCCCGGGGGGCAATTCAAAGTCAATCAGAGCAGTAAATTAACAACAGTGCAATTATGAAACATTTTAACCTAAATGTAAAGTGTCAATTTAAATATAATTTAAAGCTTAGACTTAACTTAAAAATACAGAAGATAAAAGAGTAGATATAAGTGGACAGTGATCGGACTAACAGATGTAAACATAACTATATGCAGTAAACGAGAAATAAATATAAATAAATATATATGCACACAGAGCTATGTGCAAGTAGGCAAATACTAAATGATAAGTTAATAAGGTGCATGGTGAATAATGGAACAATAGAACTAATATAAACAATATAACTGTAAGGTAAAAATGAGATAAATAAAGTGACCGTAGTGTAATGATGGATAAGTGGGGGGGGGGTTAGGAGGTGAGGAGCTGAGGAGCTGAGGAGCTGAGGAGGTGAGGAGCTGGACAGCCCTAGGATCAAAGGTTGCTCTTCTCCTCTGTGTCCTGCAGCAGGGACAGCGAGTACTGAATGCAAATGATCAGAAATATATACAACTCTGTCTTAATTGCGCAAATAAACATCCAGGCATATTTGTGCAATTAAGACAATTTTTTTCCTGCAATTTTTTAATGATTAAAAACTAGGGAGTTCCCAACATAAGGTGTCTAGGACTTCTCCTCTTGTTGAAGGTGTGGATGTTGTTTGTGGTTATACTGGTAATGCAACTGAAAGTTGCCAACAAATTGCAGCACTTTTTAGATGGTGCTCTCTTTTGGTAAAAACACGACAGAAGATCTTTTTAAGCTTTGTGGCTTTTTTTTAGGCTATGGTGCGTATATCTTGGGGTGGCAGTAGCTCAGTCTATTGGGACCTGGGTTGGGAACCGAAGGGTCACCGGCTCAAGTCCCGGTGCAGCCAGCCCAAAATATGGAAGTTGGTCTGGTAGCTGAAGAGGTGCCAGTTCACTTCCTCAGCACTGCCGGTGTGCACATGAGCAAGTGAAGGAGCAACATTTTTGAACGCTTTAGTCTGAAGACTAAGCTTAGCTATCATCATGTCTGTGTACGTTCATATTGATTCTGTGACAGCCCAATATTGGCGTCCCAGTCTGTGAACTCGCATTGTGTTTCAGCGTTGGGGAAGCACGGCACAGCGGGAGCTACACACATACACACACACACACACACACACACACTCTCAGTGCTGCACTCCCCCGCTGGCTCAGCTGATCCCATATCTCCTTTGTAATACCTTTTTTTGTTTTCAATGATCAAAGATGTTAAAGCAGCTCCTGATGGAGTCTGAACCACACTAACACTTCGGCACCTTTCGTAGTAATGAGGATTGTGCTCATACCTGTTTGTCAAGTGTTGATTTTCTGGACTCATTCTTGTAGATTTTGTAGGGATGTGTCCATTACAGGACGAGTGTTATTGGCCACAGCTGCTCAGCTTATTATGCATCCATCTGTATGAGAGCAGTGAGCAGCATAGTAAAGGGGTCAACTCTTATCCTGACCATGTGTGTTGATGTTTTACTGAATTACTTTAACATGTGAGCCTCAGACATCTGCTGTCTCCACGCTGCAAATAAACCTCTGCGCCGCTTTCTTCCTGTTTTCTCCTCCTTCAGAATCCCCTTAAAGAAATTCCGCTCCATCAGACGCGAGCTGACGGACTCAGGGAGGAAAGCGGAGGAGCTGCTGGCCGACAAACACTCCCTCAAGTACAACTTCGGCTTCCCTTCCAGCAGCGAACCCACTCCAGAAACCCTGAAGAACTACCTGGACGTAAGCATGGCTCTCTTAAACCACTCACCTGTGGACTCTTTGAGTCTTGGCTTTCACTAATGCACCGCTGAGACGCAACAACAGAGGTGCTCTGTGTTTGACCTGGACTGTAAATCCTCCCAGACCCCCCCCCCCCCCCCCCCCCCTGAGCACGATCAGTCCTGTAAACAGTCCAGACTGGAGAAACGCAGAGTCATCTGTGAGCAGATCAGGAGGAACAGTTACCTCATGACTGCTGACTCGGTGTTCCTCTGCTCAGCTGACAGGAAATGTGTTTGACTTAAACTTGTCTGATAATCACTTTCAGCCTCATGATAACATCAGTTAGACTTTAAGAAAGCGAGGGAGGAGAAAGAGCCAAAAAAAACATGCCACCGTCTCACATTTGAAAACCATTGCTGCTTCAGTTAAAGTTTGAGTTAAGTTTAGCTGGACGTCGGCTGTATTTTGTTCACAGTTGAAAGCAGTTGATCTTTTGGAACAGCTCAGCGTCAATGTCACTTCTCCTTCACCGACCAATCAAAGTAAAGAAGGGGAGCGTTTAGTTTGGTGGCACCGAGCCTTACCTTTCCAGCACATAGCCTATCGGGGGATTCAATGGTCACGGTTTGTTAAAAATCACTCGTTGCATGACGTTACTTTTTTAAAATGACAGACCATCAACGGTGGGTCATGAGTTTGTCTGGCGCCGGCCTCTCTCAGATTGAACCAGCTGCTGGACAGCAGTGATGTCACGGCCTCTCTGAGCCACTGTTTAACTTTCAACTCAAAGATGGAGAGCGTGAGATCAATCACTGACCACGGGAGAACTCTGAGCGCTGCAGCTCTGCTCCGAAACAGGAAGCAGTGTGAGTGACTTAAAGAAGGACACCGTCCCGTCACGTGATGGGGGAAGTTTGCTTGTTTTCTGTGGAGTCATGAGATATCGTTGTGTCAGGAGGTCATTGTGAAAGTGTAACGAGTGATTTATCGACTGAGCTGCACACAAACTTCCTCAAACTGTAAGGCCTCCTCAGGCTGTAAGGCCTCCTCAGACTGTAAGGCCTCCTCTGGCTGTAAGGCCTCCTCTGACTGTAAGGCCTCCTCAGACTGTAAGGCCTCCTCAGACTGTAAGGCCTCCTCTGACTGTAAGGCCTCCTCAGACTGTAAGGCCTCCTCAGACTGTAAGGCCTCCTCTGGCTGTAAGGCCTCCTCAAACTGTAACGCCTCCTCAAACTGACCTTCTGCTCAGCACCTACAGTTTCAACATGTCTCTCGGATACTTCTCTGATACCACAGGTGTTAAAAGGAGACAGTTGTTTATTTTAATAAGTGATGGCATGAGAAGTTCCAACGCTTTAAAAAAAAAAAAAAAAGTACTTCCTAACGTCCTGTTTGAAGAGCGGCGTGGAGCTCAGTTTCTCTGCAGCCCTCCATGTGTGAGAGGATTATCATAATCTGATTTCCTGGAAACACGAGATCAGTCACCGAGTTCTTCGGTTTGTTTAATCGAGCGTTTCAAAGTCCAGATAATCCAAACAGGCTTTTCTGATTACTGTACATTCTGATGTTCGTTAAGACGTTATGTTCTCTCGTGGTTTCTGATGGTCGTTCTGTTCTCTCGTGGTTTCTGATGGTCGTTATGTTCTCTCGTGGTTTCTGATGGTCGTTCTGTTCTCTTGTGGTTTCTGATGTTCTCTCGTGGTTTCTGATGGTCGTTCTGTTCTCTCGTGGTTTCTGATGGTCGTTCTGTTCTCTCGTGGTTTCTGATGGTCGTTATGTTCTCTCGTGGTTTCTGATGGTCGTTCTGTTCTCTTGTGGTTTCTGATGTTCTCTCGTGGTTTCTGATGGTCGTTCTGTTCTCTCGTGGTTTCTGATGGTCGTTTTGTTCTCTCGTGGTTTCTGATGGTCGCTCTGTTCTCTCGTGGTTTCTGATGGTCGTTCTGTTCTCTCGTGGTTTCTGATGGTCGTTTTGTTCTCTCGTGGTTTCTGATGGTCGTTTTGTTCTCTCGTGGTTTCTGATGGTCGTTCTGTTCTCTCGTGGTTTCTGATGGTCGTTCTGTTCTCTCGTGGTTTCTGATGGTCGTTCTGTTCTCTCGTGGTTTCTGATGGTCGTTTTGTTCTCTCGTGGTTTCTGATGGTCGTTCTGTTCTCTCGTGGTTTCTGATGGTCGTTCTGTTCTCTCGTGGTTTCTGATGGTCGTTCTGTTCTCTCGTGGTTTCTGATGGTCGTTCTGTTCTCTCGTGGTTTCTGATGGTCGCTCTGTTCTCTCGTGCTTATCCTGGTTTCTGATGGTCGCTCTGTTCTCTCGTGGTTTCTGATGGTCGTTCTGTTCTCTCGTGGTTTCTAATGGTCGTTCTGTTCTCTCGTGCTTATCCTGGTTTCGGATGGTCGTTCTGTTCTCTCCTGGTTTCTAATGGTCACTCTGTTCTCTCCTGGTTATCCTGGTTTCTGATGGTCACTCTGTTCTCTCGTGGTTTCTGATGGTCGTTTTGTTCTCTCGTGGTTTCTGATGGTCGTTTTGTTCTCTCGTGGTTTCTGATGGTCGTTTTGTTCTCTCGTGGTTTCTGATGGTCGTTTTGTTCTCTCGTGGTTTCTGATGGTCGTTCTGTTCTCCCGTGGTTTCTGATGGTCGTTCTGTTCTCTCGTGGTTTCTGATGGTCGTTCTGTTCTCTCGTGGTTTCTGATGGTCGCTCTGTTCTCTCGTGCTTATCCTGGTTTCTGATGGTCGCTCTGTTCTCTCGTGGTTTCTGATGGTCGTTCTGTTCTCTCGTGGTTTCTGATGGTCGTTCTGTTCTCTCGTGGTTTCTGATGGTCGTTCTGTTCTCTCGTGGTTTCTGATGGTCGTTCTGTTCTCTCGTGGTTTCTGATGGTCGCTCTGTTCTCTCGTGCTTATCCTGGTTTCTGATGGTCGCTCTGTTCTCTCGTGGTTTCTGATGGTCGTTCTGTTCTCTCGTGGTTTCTAATGGTCGTTCTGTTCTCTCGTGCTTATCCTGGTTTCGGATGGTCGTTCTGTTCTCTCCTGGTTTCTAATGGTCACTCTGTTCTCTCCTGGTTATCCTGGTTTCTGATGGTCACTCTGTTCTCTCCTGGTTTCTGATGGTCGTTTTGTTCTCTCGTGGTTTCTGATGGTCGTTTTGTTCTCTCCTGGTTTCTGATGGTCGTTTTGTTCTCTCGTGGTTTCTGATGGTCGTTTTGTTCTCTCGTGGTTTCTGATGGTCGTTTTGTTCTCTCGTGGTTTCTGATGGTCGTTCTGTTCTCTCCTGGTTTCTGATGGTCATTCTGTTCTCTCTGTTCAGGCTCAGTATTATGGAGAGATTGGTCTGGGGACCCCCCCTCAGCCCTTCACCGTGGTATTCGACACCGGCTCCTCCAACCTGTGGGTTCCCTCCATTCACTGCTCCATCCTGGACATCGCCTGCTGTGAGTCTGACGTAGTAACCATGGTAACAGTTGTTAAGTTAAGCTGTGTAGTAAGGTATGTAGTTGAAGTGATACGTTTGACTCCTCTTCTCTCAGTGCTTCATCACAAATATAACTCCGACAAGTCCAGCACATACGTGAAGAACGGCACCGACTTCGCCATCCAGTACGGGACAGGAAGTCTGTCGGGGTACCTGAGCCAGGACACCTGCACTGTAAGATCCTCTCTCAACACCTGTCTTTAAATCCACGGGCAGCTTTAATGTCAAACTGTCTGAAGTTTATCTCTTGATCGTTTCAGATCGGAGACCTCTCTGTGGAGACCCAGCTCTTCGGAGAGGCCATCAAGCAGCCGGGCGTGGCCTTCATCGCCGCCAAGTTCGACGGGATCCTCGGCATGGCGTACCCTCGTATCTCTGTGGATGGGGTCGCTCCAGTCTTTGACAACATCATGAGCCAGAAGAAGGTGGAGAAGAACGTCTTTTCCTTCTACCTGAACAGGTGGGGAACTGAATCATTTGATACCAAGTTTTTAAGAACGGTGTTAACTCTTATTTTTAATGATTGAAAGCTTTAAAAATAACTTCAGATCTTAAGTCATATTTTTAACAAAAAGCTGCCACGACCAAACAATCAACATCCTCTTAAAGATGCTCGCTTTGTCTTCCACGTTCAGGAACCCAGACACGGAGCCCGGCGGCGAGCTGCTGCTGGGAGGAACCGATCCCAAATACTACAGCGGAGACTTCCACTACGTCAACATCACCCGCAAGGCGTACTGGCAGATTCACGTGGACGGGTCAGTGCTCCTTTCATATAATTATTAAATATGTTAAGATAACATAGAAGTTTAAAGTGAGGAAACATGTTGAAGTGCTGGCTTCTCTGACAACAATGCAGCAGCCAGTATGTCCTCCTTCTAACTTTAGATTCTGCTCCTGAATGATCTGGATTTGTTAGGACCAGAGAAGGTAGGCGGTTTTAAGGCACCCCCACATGGCCGTTTTGGACGCCCCGCCAGATATGAGAGCCGTTATCAGGTCAACAGGTGTTGCAGCGATGGAAGCGGGCAAGAGAAGTGGTTCAGATAGAAGTGATTGTACCCGACCTAAAAAGCCTCTGCATGTTTCTAATAAGCTCCACGAGCAGAAACGTGCTCAAACTAGGATCAATATTGGAGATGCTTTTGAAAAGGGAGAGAGGTTAGAACACAGAAAGGAATTTAGATGTTTTCTTCCACTTGGTCCGTGATGCTGTGACTGGACTTTGAATAGTGAAACGTGTGTATAAATAAATGTGTGTGTGTGTGTGTATCAGGATGTCGGTGGGCCCTAAGCTCAGTCTGTGTACGAGCGGCTGTGAAGCCATTGTGGACAGTGGAACGTCTCTGATCACCGGCCCGTCAGCCGAGGTCAGGAACCTGCAGAAAGCTATCGGAGCCACGCCCCTCATCCAGGGAGAGGTGAGACACACACACACACACACACACACACACACACACACACACACCTTCTTGAACCCTTCATAACACAGCACATTTCTATTCTTGTAACTGGTTTGCATTAATACATTTTTACTTAGTACAAACTGTATTTCTGTACCTGTTGTATTTGTGTGCTCCGGTCAGTTTGTGGTTAAAGGGATTCATTTAATGACTGGGTTGTGTTCTGAATGTGTTTCAGTACATGGTGAGCTGTGACAAAGTCCCAACGCTGCCCGTCATCACTTTCACCATCGGGGGGCAGTCTTACTCTCTGAGCGGGGAACAGTACATCCTCAAGGTGAGGCTGAGTCTGTAAGGTTTATAGACCAGCAGGGGGCGACAGAGAACAAGCTCCTGCAGGGACAATACAGCTCTGTGTGTCACTGCAAAGGAAAACAAGTACAGCTTTGTGTGTTTGTGTGACGCCAGGAGGAGAGTGTGCTGTCTGAGGAAAACAAACACACAACATACATCTGAGACAGATGCACAAAACAAAACATGGATCTCAAAAGTTAAATTCAAAACATAATTTGTTTCACACCAAAGAGCAACTTCACAACCTCATAGACCAATCAGCAGCTCTGTCTTTGATTTAAGTTCTACCTGTAGATTTATGTTCTACCTGTTTGTTTGGGTTCTACCTGTGGGTTTATGTTCTACCTGTAGGTTTGGGTTCTACCTGTAGGTTTGGGTTCTACCTGTAGATTTATGTTCTATGTAGAACTATGCATGTTCTAAATCTAGCAGCTCTTTTTTCTAATGTTGACGTCTCTCCTTGGTTTCCAGGTGAACCAGGCAGGTAAGACCATCTGTCTGAGCGGCTTCATGGGTCTGGACATCCCCGCCCCCGCTGGGCCCCTGTGGATTCTGGGAGATGTATTCATCGGCCAGTACTACACGGTGTTTGACCGAGACAACGACAGGGTGGGCTTTGCAAAGTCCAAATAGGCACATGGCGGTCTGAAGCAACAGGTTCAAATCCAGAGCTCCTAGTTTACGGAGAGTCAGCTGCACGTGTTCCGTTGCTTTGTAATCAAACCGTTTATAGCAATAGCTTCTGTGTAGAGCTTTACTGCACTGATCAGAAGAGTGAGAACCATTTTCAGCTGAGGGAGTCAGGGTGGAGGTTTGAAGTGACAGGTGTTATAGATCAGGTGATCGTATCAGCATGGCCCTTTTTGACATCCACGTCGTCTCTCTTGTTTTAATCAGGGATTTGTTTTAAATGGAACACTAATAATTGGCATTTTAGGAGGACATTCTACTACTGACTTTGAGGTGTATTTTAATGTGATTGGCTTAAATAAACAGTTTTAAAATAATCTGTCTTTTCTGTGTTTTTATTAACAATATCAATCTGTATAAGAGCGGATGTTGTTCAGTCTGTATGGACTTTGAACCAGAGGGTCACCGGTTCGAGTCCCGGTGTGGACCATGTCTGGTAGCTGGAGACGTGCCAGTTCACTTCCTGAGCACTGCAGAGGTACAACGAACCCCGAACTACAGCCCTGTTCAGTCTGCCATGATATTTACGACCCGTGCCAGTTCTCCTTCAATCTGAACGTGGAGGCGTAATGTGGGACGAAGTGACCCCCCCCCCCCCCCCCCCATCTGTACCGTCTTCAGATAGTAACAGAGGCGAGACGGGATCAGCTGAGCCAGCAGGGGAGAACAGCACTGTGTGTGGAGCTTCTGCGTGCCGTGCTTCCACAACGCTGAAATGCGAGTGAACTCACGGACTGGATCCCTAACCACCTCCTGTTTCTGTGCTTAATTTCATGTCCTTATCTTCCATCTACCAGAAGGGCCTTACTTTATTTCAAAATTAAAGCACACAGCAAGTAAAGTACTCTCCGCTTAAGACAGGAAAAACCTTCAAAATAAAAGCCCGGTTGTATCCTGACGAGAGTTAAAGTACCCCTAGGTACTCACACTCCCTGGCATAGTTGGAAGAGGTATCTTCAGCACGTTTCAGTTGCTCATGAACGGGTAAACAACGTGGATATGAAGTATAATATTGGACTGTAAGAGGGCCGTATCTGAACACAACTGAAAGTAAGGAACAATGTTGATAAAGTTTCCTCCATGTTCTCTGTGTTGGTTCACCGTGTGGCTATCGGGTCTATGGCAGCTATTTGAAACTACCTGAAATGTTAAGGTGGAATGTTGTCTTTCCTGTTACTCGGTGCATGAGTTGATGTCATGAATCAATCATACCACCTTGAATGTCAGAACCTTTCTGTTTGTTTTTAACGTCTGCTGAATGACACTGTAGCACTCCCGGATCACGCAAACTGCAATTAATGTCTTTCCTCACTTGGAAAGAAAAGCCCCGGAGAGCCGGAGCACAGCGGACATATGTCCAGAGGTGACCGTGCTCAGGCCTGGGTGGTCCTGGAGCAGTGTGTGTGCAGGCCAGCAGGGGATGGGGAGCCTCCATTTATTTACTGTAATCAGAGTTAAATCAAACTGACTTTGATGCGGCTTCATGAAGGTGACATGAGTGATGAAAGCGGTGGAACTGTTCGTTTAAATATCCAAATGACCTCCAGGATCAGACTGAAACGCAAAAATCAGCGGTGAGCCGAGTCAGCACTTCCTCCAAACTTTATTATTTAGACATAAATCACTTCAAAGTACAAAAAGTCAAAAATACATGACCCATAAAAGTTTCCATAAAATGTTATTTCATTGAACATCCTGAATAAAACACCGCCCACATCACATCCTCGTCTCAGCGTTTTAGTTCTTAGTAGATTAAACGTGTTTAAGCTCGTACACAAGAGGAGCAGAGTGGGGGGGAGACTGAAATCCTCTCAGCAGGTTTTTAGACCAATCAGGAGGCTCTCTTCACCCACTGGCTTCATCACCTGACTGCAGGTGATTTCACATCCTCGTAATTTTAATATTAGGATACTGAAGATCTGTAGAGTGGATTTATTAAGGGGGCGGTCATCTCTCAACACAAAGGTTGGGGGTTCGATCCCCAGCTCCTGCAGCCACATGTCCTGTTTGTTATTGGGCAAGTCACCTAACAACAAGTTGCTCCTGATGTTTCGCCGGCAGCGTCTGAATGTGTATGAATGGATGAGTTAATACTGATGGACTCTTTACGCAGCAGCCTCTACCATCAGTGTGTGAATGTGTATGAATGGATGAGTTAATACTGATGGACTCTTTACTCAGCAGCCTCTACCATCAGCGTGTGAATGTGTATGAATGGATGAGTTAATACTGATGGACTCTTTACCCAGCAGCCTCTACCATCAGTGTGTGAATGTGTATGAATGGATGAGTTAATACTGATGGACTCTTTACCCAGCAGCCTCTACCATCAGTGTGTATGAATGGATGAGTTAATACTGATGGACTCTTTACCCAGCAGCCTCTACCATCAGTGTGTATGAATGGATGAGTTAATACTGATGGACTCTTTACCCAGCAGCCTCTACCATCAGTGTGTATGAATGGATGCGTTAATACTGATGGACTCTTTACCCAGCAGCCTCTACCATCAGTGTGTATGAATGGATGAGTTAATACTGATGGGCTCTTTACCCAGCAGCCTCTACCATCAGTGTGCATGAATGGATGAGTTAATACTGATGGACTCTTTACCCAGCAGCCTCTACCATCAGTGTGTATGAATGGATGCGTTAATACTGATGGACTCTTTACTCAGCAGCCTCTACCATCAGCGTGTGAATGTGTATGAATGGATGAGTTAATACTGATGGAGTCTTTACCCAGCAGCCTCTACCATCAGTGTGTATGAATGTATGAATTAATACTGATGGACTCTTTACTCAGCAGCCTCTACCATCAGCGTGTGAATGTGTATGAATGGATGAGATAATACTGATGGACTCTTTACCCAGCAGCCTCTACCATCAGTGTGTATGAATGGATGAGTTAATACTGATGGACTCTTTACCCAGCAGCCTCTACCATCAGTGTGTGAATGTGTATGAATGGATGAGTTAATACTGATGGACTCTTTACCCAGCAGCCTCTACCATCAGTGTGTATGAATGGATGAGTTAATACTGATGGACTCTTTACCCAGCAGCCTCTACCATCAGTGTGTGAATGTGTATGAATGGATGAGTTAATACTGATGGACTCTTTACTCAGCGGCCTCTACCATCAGCGTGTGAATGTGTATGAATGGATGAGTTAATACTGATGGACTCTTTACCCAGCAGCCTCTACCATCAGCGTGTGAATGTGTATGAATGGATGAGTTAATACTGATGGACTCTTTACCCAGCAGCCTCTACCATCAGTGTGTATGAATGGATTAGTTAATACTGATGGACTCTTTACCCAGCAGCCTCTACCATCAGTGTGTGAATGTGTATGAATGGATGAGTTAATACTGATGGACTCTTTACCCAGCTGCCTCTACCATCAGTGTGTGAATGTGTATGAATGGATGAGTTAATACTGATGGACTCTTTACCCAGCAGCCTCTACCATCAGTGTGTATGAATGGATGAGTTAATACTGATGGACTCTTTACCCAGCAGCCTCTACCATCAGTGTGTGAATGTGTATGAATGGATGAGTTAATACTGATGGACTCTTTACCCAGCAGCCTCTACCATCAGTGTGTATGAATGGATGAGTTAATACTGATGGACTCTTTACTCAGCGGCCTCTACCATCAGCGTGTGAATGTGTATGAATGGATGAGTTAATACTGATGGAGTCTTTACGCAGCAGCCTCTACCATCAGTGTGTGAATGTGTATGAATGGATGAATTGATACTGATGGACTCTTTACTCAGCGGCCTCTACCATCAGCGTGTGAATATGTATGAATGGATGAGGTGAAACTGATGGAGTCTTTACGCAGCAGCCTCTACCATCAGTGTGTGAATGTGTATGAATGGATGAATTGATACTGATGGACTATTTACTCAGCAGCCTCTACCATCAGTGTGTGAATGTGTAATAATGGATGAGTTAATACTGATGGACTCTTTACCCAGCAGCCTCTACCATCAGTGTGTGAATGTGTATGAATGTATGACTTAATACTGATGGATTCTTTACTCAGCAGCCTCTACCATCAGTGTGTGAATGTGTATGAATGTATGACTTAATACTGATGGATTCTTTACTCAGCAGCCTCTACCATCAGTGTGTGAATGTGTAGGTGTGACCTTTACAGAAACTATACGAGATCAGGGTCATTTACCGTTTCAGATGTTGTCATAAGCTGTTTTCACACATGCACTCATTTATTTTTCTCCTGATCTGGTTGTTCACACATGCACCTCACAGCAGCATGGGGAAACAAAATCACTGATTGGGAGAGTGGGAGCGATCAGTGCCGTAGTGCACACTGCTAACAGACCGCGGTGCACACAGACTGTGGAAATTACTGGTAGCTTTCAAAGAAGTTAAAGAGGTTTTTAAAGGGGTCATATTATGCTTTTTCTGGTTTTATATGCTCTTTAGTGTGTTTTCCAAGTGTCCTGTGCATGTTTAGGCACATCTATGTGCAAAAATTCAAAGTCTGCGGAAACGCGGCTTCTCCTACGTCCTCCTGTTAGCTGCAGCATTAGCTGCATGTAACGCTCGGTTCTAGCCCCCCTCGAAAATTTGTCAGTGTGATATCACTGATCTAAGCCCATTGGCTCGTTGTGGCAAGTCCAGCAGCTCATGTTGCACGCCCATTAACTTCTGTAGCTCGCCCACGATATGCCGTAGTCTGCGGTAGCACAGTAGTGCTAAGGTGCTAATGTTTTTGCTCCCCTCGGAGCCAAAGTGGCTGCATTCCCAATATGGTAAAAAGGGCGGGACATTTTCGAGAACCGTGCTGAGCGACTGACCAATCACGGCAGAGCCGACAGGCTGACCAATCAGATCAGACTTGGCACACGTGGGGACTCTGAACGTGGGCACTTCAGAGCCTCAGAGAGAGAGTCAGAAGCGAGCCGGTGCATGGAGCGGCAGTTCATGAAAACAGACACTTTTTTATAACTTTAGCTATTGTGAACATACTTTAGTAGGTACATAGATTAAATATGCGAACCCCAAAAAGGGTATAATATGACCTCTTTAAAATGTAGATATCGTGGATGCTAGGCGTTAAACGAGTTATGAGTATTGAAAAGTCGTGTGCACGTCTCCAGCAGGTGTGCACGACTGGAATATCGACAAAGTTCATCCTTCTTGTTTCCGACCGTGTTCTTGTGACCGTGGTGATCTCTAAACTTTAAACTAAGTTGACCCCAAAGAGGATCTATAGAGTGTGGATTTATATTAAATACAGAAAGCTCTGTCTCTATGCAGCTTTGTGTCTTTAGACCGCTCAGTTAGAGAAATGTTGTTTAGTGAATTCAAAAGTTAACCAAAACTAGGAACAAAGACTATAAAAATATGTTTCACGTTGTTTGAAATGGACCTAAACTTTTAAAAAAGGTGCAGGAGTGACAGAAAACTCTGATCTCATGGTGTAAACACAGGAGGACAAGTCATGGGCTCAGACTGTGTTCTCACACTCTCACAGTATCATGTTTGGGTCCTTGAATCCGTCCTTGAGTCTGTCCTGGAGGTGTTTGAAGTTGCCCCACAGATGATGGGACTCTCTGAGACATCCTGTGAGACCCCCTCCTGCAGGCGTCACCTCCATTAGAGACAGAAAATAAGCTCTGTGTCAGTTTGATGTTTGACTCCTCCTGTTCCTGTCAGCCCTCCTGCTCCGCGCTCCTCCTCTCTGTCTCTGAGCTCATGTCTCCAGGTTCCTGCCCCTCCTGCTCCCCCTCCGACTCTCTTAGAGGGGCCGCCGGGTCTCTGACCACCCCCTCCATCTCCATCTCCCCCTCCAGCTCCTCCTGCGTCTCCTCCTCCACCCGGCCCACAGAATCAGGGATGATCTCCACCTCGATGTCAGAGGAGCCCTCGCTCTCCTTGAACCAGACAGTCTTCTGCCCCTCTTTCCTCCTCTGCTTAATAAGGCTGGCCCTCGCTGCATAGTCGTCCCCGTCACCCCTCCCCCTCCTTGATGCCCTCGCTGACGGGCTCCCGGCACCGACGTGGTTGTCGTAGACACCGCAGGAGGAGCAGTGTCGGCTCCGTCTCTCAAGGGGGATAACCCGGCCTCGTGGCTGAGGGAAGGTGCTCCGCCGAGGAACTACGTTGTTACAGTGCCGGGCCCCGCCGCGGCTCTGGTCTCCCTCAGAGGTGAAGCCATCGTTGGTGAACTGAAGAGAGTCCCTGTGACCAGAGCGGGCATGCTCGCCCTTCAGACAGGGGCCAAAACACTGAGAGAGAGAGAGAGAGAGGAGAGAAAGCAATTACTTCTAAAGTTGAACAATTTATCCAAGTCCTAAAAGCTGCAGTTCCGCCAGTGTCCACTAGAGTCTGTCTCCTGCAGTGAGTCAGTCCCCATAGAGCCCCATGTTAAAATGTCCAACTTTAAAGCTGCAGTTCCTCCAGTGTCCACTAGAGTCTGTCTCCTGCAGTGAGTCAGTCCCCATGGAGTCCCAAGTTAAAATGTCCAACTTTACAGCTGCAGTTCCTCCAGTGTCCACTAGAGTCTGTCTAAATTTACATAATTAGGGGTGTGGCTGACGGCTAATCATGTCAGTAATCAAAGAGTCAAAATAAAAATAGAACATACCTCACATATTTTGTCCATGCCGGCGTTTCCTTTCCATAAGCGGGAAATCAGGAAGCCAATGACGATGAGACAAAGCACCAACAGAGCCGCCATGACCAGCCCCAGCAGCACCATGTCCCCCGGACGGTACCCGATGGTAGAGTCAGACGGGGTGGCTACGGCTGGACGCAAGTGAGTCAAGAGTTGTATCATTATGTCTTTATTAGAATTACCCAGACAGATGTGAACAGTGTAAACAGCTGTGATCTATGTTACGGCTCACTCGAGTGTTCTCACCTGGTATCACCTGAACAGAGAGAGCAGCTGTCCCAAACTCTCCCGTTGTCGTGTCCACGGCTCGGAGCTGCGTTCAGGAAAATAAACGTTTTAACGTGTCACTACATGTCAGCCAACATATTTTCTGGTGATTGATTTGAATTGTTCAGTCACCTGGAGAGCGAAGGACTCGGTCTTCACGACTCTCTTCAGGATCACAAAACCGTCGTAGGTGACGTTGACGTAGCTGCTGTACTGAACCTCGTACTTCATGTCGGGATTCAAACCCTGAAACACACAGAAACAGAACAATGTTCACAAATACAGGGGAGTGACCTGTTGTGTTTAGAGACTTGTTATTAGCCAATCATGTGCTTGTTGTTGTGACCAACAGGTTAGCAAAATGGAGCAGAGAACAAAAAGAGAAAGAGAAATATCTTTGAAGTGGTGTTGAGTTCATGAACAGCTGACGTCCTTCAGCTCGGACAGATTCCTCAGGATCTCTGTTTCCTTTCCTCCTGAAGCCCTCCTGCTGGTTGGTTCTGGGGCCATGTTGGGGTCTGATGAATGCTTGTTTTGCTCTCTTTGAGCTCTGTTTTTGGTCTCCACCACCATATTATATATAAATTGAATGACTTCCTAAAGAGAGTGAAGTCAAACTCCCTCTGGGTTTGTTGTTCTCTACTCTGTGTTCACAAAGACAGGACGGAGATTTCTTCAGTTTGTTTATATTCCCCTCAGAGGCTCAGACATGTTTCAGACGTGAAATTCAACCGGGCATCAAAATTAGTCACATGACTCAAAGCTCAGGTATAATGGTGCGTTCAATTCACATCGGAACTCAGAGCTGCGAGCTGGGAATGACGTCACACCCGAGTAAACGTCCCAACAAGTGGGATAAGCACTATGGGCCCCTCTAGGAGAACCTTTGTTTTGTAAGCTAATTACTACTTGATGGTTTGTGCGTGAAAATAACACGACAACATGTCAAACAGAACTTTTATGATACTATCGGAGTGACTGATTTTATTACACTAAGAGAGGACTAAGCTGTTAATAAATATAAACCACATGCAAAGAGCAGCCATGTTGGATTTTAACTCAGTCTACAGAAGGGTCTCTGAGTTTCCAAGTCAGAATTCCAACTTAAGGGGGCGTTACTGACGACGTATCAGACCAGCAACTCAGAATTATCGACTTCTGAGATCAAATGGAAAGCACCACCAGGCTTAAAAGTACAGAGTGTACGTCCAGCTTAAAGTTAAGTATATGTTTGTGGGCGGCAGTAGCTCGGTCCATAGGAGCTTGGGTTGGGAACCAGAGGGTTGCCGGTTCATATCCCATTGCGGACTATATTATGGAAAATAGTATTTAAAGAAGTGCCAGGAGATTTTCTAAGTACTGCCAAGAGATGCCCTCGAGCAAGACAATTCCAGCGCAGTCTATGCATGTCTCTAAATAACAGAGTGTAAACCAGAACACCCCTCAGTGTATGAAAAGTGTAAGAATTCAATAGCTGATCATTTTACAGGGATGTTATAAAATCTATTAGTCAGTCCAGTCAGTAAACAGGTAGACATGCAGAACACCTGGTCATTAAAGGCTTTTTATGCGATTTTTTGATCCAGCAGATGTCGCCCTTGAGCACCAGCATGAAACCAAAACAACTCGCGCTGCATTGTTGTGTTAGCATGCTAATGCTAGCGATCTTTATTATGCTGGTATCTTCACACTGCATGTAAATTTACCTGAAATGAGCGTGATCTAGAAACACAGTTAAGCAGTGAGTACAGTATGTTATTCTTCTTTTCTCTAGTCCCTCAATTAAACAACTTTTGTGAGGGGAGGAGTAAGCCGCTGTCCCGTCAATGTAAACAAACTGAAGATAGGACTCTGAAAACTCTGAAAACATCACAGACAGTGGGACTCGGGTGTTACACCCATTGTAGACAGTCATGACTCACAGAGTTATTTTCAGAGGATATTCTTGATTTATATTATATTTATGTGTGAAAAATCACATCTAAAGCCTTTAAAGGTTTCTGCAGTGAGAGAAGCATGTCATGAATATTTAAACAAAGCTGATGGTCAGTAAAGGTTTCACATTAATATTCTCACCGCAGCGAAGTCCTCATCCCGCGCTCGGACTCTGAAGGGTCTGTTGGTGCTCCGGTCTCGGAGGATCATGCTCTCAGGGACCGAGTTGCTGTAGATAAACCCTTCGTATCGCTCCTTCTCGAAGCGAGGAGGGTTCCTGCTCTTCTTCATCACCTCGATGGTCACCTGCGTCACCGCAAACTGATCCCTGTTTGTCACCTGAGACGCCTGACAGACCGAGAACAACGTTAAAACCAACACACCATAATTCACCTCAGGTCAAAGTGTTAAGATCCGGAGACACTCTTAGATACTCCGGGGATTTAAAACGATACATTCTGTCTTATTCTAATGATCCATGGTATCCAAAAGTTGGATTTCAACCAAAAGCTGCCACATCTCAAACTCACAGGTCGGCGGATACCAACTTTTCAGTCCGTTAGTTGTTATTGTTACATTTATGTGTTTGTGTGTAAAGGGAAAATGTTGGGCAAACTATTTAGACGACTTTCTAAATATTATCCTGTCCATGCTCGCAATGAGATCATCAACTCTTGCCCTGAACATTTCACACAAGCTTGCCAAAATTTCTGATTTTTTATGGGGGCGCCATTGTCCTAGTGGTTAGTGCCCTAGTGGGTTTGAATCCATCCTGTGGCTTCTTTTCCGCCTGTCATTAACACTGACTGTAAATATGAACATTTGAAGTCTGAGTGACGTCACCCGTCTGTTCCTGCAGGGGGCGTTGGAGTCCCATCGATGGCGGTCTCCATGCTGGAAACGCTGTCTCAGTCTAACTTTCAGTCAACCTAACGACAGGCTGAGAGCTGGAGCTGAGGCGGGTTTTAAGACTCCTGACAAACCATTACACCGCGCCCACCTGTCAATCAGGTCAGCTACATGCCTTTGAATAACTTTTATCCTTCATCAAATCAAAACTGATGAGTCATCAAAACATTCACCCTCCGTACAGTGTGTGTCCATCGAGACATGAGCTAATCAGACCTATTTCTTTTTTTTAACCAGGCTGTAGACATGGTAATCTCTGCTGTAAAAACAGGCTTTTTAGAATGGGTGTGTATGTGACATCCTGTGCTTCTGCAGCCAGCCTCTAGTGGACACTTGATGTACTGACGGATTTTGCACTTTAGCATCGGCTTCATTTTTAACACCGAGGTTGCTGCTTGGTCTCTCGCTCTCTCCCTTGTTTTTCTGGCTCTATCCACTTTCCTGTCTGAATTAAAGGCAAAAGACGCCAAAAAATGAGAACACAGAGGACGGCCGAGCACGCACTCTGTGAAATGTTACGTGAACGGAACAATCGCCACTGAGGAAGCAAGCTGACTGAAGCAGGAAGCCCAACAAACATAACCATGGCGATGACAGCAAACGTGAAGCATAAAGTTAGATGAATGACATATGTTCAGGACCAATTATTGACGTCTTTACCAGAACAGTGAGAGTGATCGGTCCAACGATATCAGCAGCCTTCGTCATTGTGATGTTTCCCGTCTCCTCGTCGATCTGGAAGATATTTCCTTCATTTCCTGATGAAGAACAAAAACAACATAAACTGAGGTCAACGTCACATCACTGTGAGTTAAGCTCCTCCCCCCCTCTCTCTCAGGCTGGGTGATGGGGTTTCTGTATCTCTGTAGATGAACGGACATTAAGCTCACTCCCTGGGTCTGACGACAGTCTCAGCTCTGCTGATGGGGTTGGCTGTGACTAGGCCATCCAAGGTCACGCTGTGTCTCCCGCCATATCTGACTTGTTTGGCAGAATCTGTGTCTGCTCTCCGTTATCTTAAACATCACATTGTCATTGTGTCAACTCACGAGGTAGAGTGTTTAGGGTAACATGCCCCTGACTTTAGCGTCATCTTAAGGATGAATACTGAGTCCATGGGACGGTCTAACCGAACTGGCTTGGCAGGTCACTGTATCACATGTGCAGCACATGAAGTGCAGGGTCTCTGCTGCATGCCGTCCCCCAACTCTCTCTCTCCTCCCAACGTCTCCTGTCCACCTTCAGCTGTCCTCTCTAATGAAGTCAATCAAGTCAGTCGGCTGGAGTCCACCGACAGGTAGAGAGCCACGGTTCACAGGATGTCAATGACCCTGGGACTCTGTAGTTCGCTTTCCGGCCTCCCTAAGGTGTGGTGGGACTAATTGGACGATGTGCTGGCTCTTGTTGCCCTTCGGTCCACACTGTTGAGTTGTGCGGGCCAAGAGGGGCCATACCTGGAGCTCTTATGTACGGAGCCTGGGTCTGTTGAAGGTGGTGACTAATGGCCATAGGGTAGGCGATGTAACTCATCAGTAGGATATAAGGGCATGACTGGAGCAAGCGGTATCTTCACTGAACACTTGTCCTTTCATTAGGGCACAGGGACAGTACCTTTCGTTTATTTCAAACTAAATGATAAAAGTTTGAAAGATAAAGGAACAGTGAGCTAAAGTCACTAAAAAACAAATGGACACATAAATACATGAAGCTTTGACAGTCTAACCTCTGAGGATTCTGTAGCTGATCTGCTCGCTCCGGTTCTTGTCTCCGTCTCTGGCAAACACCGGCCCGGGCTCCAGAACCAGCGGCCCCTCCTGACGGTTCAAACCAGAGAATGTGAAAACCTTCCGACCAACGAGCCTGGTCTCTATTTCTTATGTCAGTGTCAGTTAGGCTAAAGACGGATAAAAAGAGACGTCTGATCATTTTCTCACCTCCTTCTCGGTGAGGTTGACTCGCCCCTTGTAGCCCGTGCTCACACACAGTTTGGCGATTCCCAAGGTTGTCCTCAAACATGGCTGAAACCATGGCGGCCGGTTATCCACATCCTTCACAAGCACGGTGATGGAGGCCACCGACGTGAAAAAAGGCTGGTCCGAGGCTGAACCGTTAAATGTGTCCTGAATACAAGAGACACATTTCACAGGTCAAAGGGAAGCAGCCGCAACGGTGATTTTATTATAAATGATTAACGCTTCCGTACTTGAACATGTAAAACCAGAGAGATCTTCTGCACGACATCGTAATCCAGGATGCTTTTAACCAGAATCTTTGGAGAGTTGATGTTTTCAAGGCGGAAATATTTATCCTGACAGATGAAGAGAAAAATTCATACAGATTAAATTAAAGTAAGAAGGCTGAGACCATTCCAGAGTTTTAAAGGAGCAGTATGTGACCCTGACCCCTAGTGTTTAAAATGGGTACTGCAGTTTAAATTCTAAACATTGTAGAGCGCTGTCTCTCCCCCCTATTTCACTCACTACATATATCACTGGTTGGACCTTTATTTCATTGATATGAATTTAGTAAATATCAAACACTATTGATACCATGGCAACAAAAACTTAATTCCTAGACACTATACTTGGTAAGGTTCTTGTTTTTAATCACCAAAAGTTTCAGACAAACTCCTGCAAACTGTTTAAATATATAATATAATAGAACAAATATGTCGGCAGTGTACATGCATTTTGTTTGTAGTTTCCACAAATGCTGTACAAAGAATAAAGAAGATTGAGTCTACTTTCTACAGTGGCCCTGAAAGTCAACTACAAAAAAGGACAACACTGCTTGTTTCTGATCGGACAAAGCCAAAGTCCTAATTCGTCTATGACCAATATCAGTCAAATAAGCTCAGTAAAATGTTTTTTTTAATTGACCTTCAGGGCCACTGTAGTTTTTAGTTTCGGTACCAAAACACTGCCAATGTATCTGTGCAATTTAGAGAACTCTCTCTCTTTCTCTTCGTGCAGGTTTTGGTTTAAAAGTGGAGCAGGCAAGAGACAGAGAGGATGGACTTTTCTCATCAGTGGGGGGTTTGTAGACAGACACATATTAGTGTCAGAGACTCATGGTGAAGTAGATTTTACATCATGTGTGACCTTTAATACTCAGTATTTTCTTGTTCTTACTGTAGCAGACTCTAAGCGATAAAAGAGCGGATCTGAATCAACGTCTGAGGCTTGGATCCGTCCGACGCTGGAGTTCACCGCAGTCAGCTGAAGGAGGAGAAATCAGAGTCAGCCTCACGTTCAAGCTCAAACAGGAACATGTGACGCTGATGAACAGTCCTCACCTCGTTCACCTCCAGGACAAAGTGATTCTGTGCAAAGTTCGGAGGATTATCATTCACGTTTTCAACCAGGACTTCCACAGACTCGTTCACCTGCAGGTCCGAGCACAGGAGACGATGAGAGAGCTTCAAACAGGTGCTTCAGTGCACAAAATGCTTTTTCAATGAATGTCAATCACTGATAATGACCTGATATAGATCATAACCAATGTTTAACACTTCTACCACATTCAAATACAGGGCACGAGACGAGAGGGCGTGAGACGAGAGGGCGCGAGACGAGAGGGCGCGAGACGAGAGGGTGTGAGACGAGAGGACACAAAAGTGGACTCAGAGAAAGAAGGTATATCTACTATTAAACTAAAAACGGTGATGTTTGTGTAAAACGTGTTTCACTCACAGAGCTGGATCCTGTTCTGCTGCACTGAACCCACACGACCAGAGCTGCACTGGACACCGCCTGACACACAAAATACACAACAGGTTAATACAACACACACACACAGCATGTATTTATCACAGTGTGTGTGGGTGTGTGTGTGTGTGTGTGTGTGTGTGTGTGTGTGTGTGTGTGTCACCTCGTAGTCCAGTCCTTTCTTCACCATCAGAGCGTTTCCTCTCAGGTAGAACAGATCTTCAGGGTTCACCGACACCGTCAGAGTCACGTCACTGCTCGAGCTGATCTTCACCACCTCCACGTCTGCCGTGTTGTTCTCAGGGACCGGCACCGGGCCGGGAGGAACCGTGCACACTGACAGGAGAGAGACGACGAAATTATTTTAGAGGGAGACGGACAACTTCAAGTCTGCAACACCACCATAATCCCCTGATGACGTCCCCTGCATTAACAAGTTGTGCAATCCAGGCTCGAGTTGATATCAACATCTGTCTGATACCATGGCAACCCAGATCTCAAGTCAAAGGCGAGCAGTACACAAACAGCTTGTAAATGTAAAAATAAGTGACTTCGTCTAAATTGCACAAAAATGTTACGATTCTCCTGACCACGTCCTGTTCCCAGCAGTAATATCAACATCTGGGGAGCACATGGCCTAGCGGTTAGGTCGTGCCACATATACTGAGGCTATAGTCCCTCAAGCAGGCGGCCCGGGTTCAAGTCCGACCTGCAGGTCCCTCCCCTCTCTCTCTCTCTCTCTCTCTCCCTGGTCCTGTCTCTAAATAAAGAATAAAATGATAATAAATCTGAAAAACAACAGAGATCTGACGTCACAGGCGCTGCAGTACTTTGTGACTTATTGTTTTGGATCAACAGAAATTGCAGGAAAACACAAAAATTTGTTGGGGATGTTTCTGTACTGAAACGTTCTCCTTCTCTGCTCTCCATTAGTATTGTATGTTAATGCAACAACTAGAGGACTTAGAATCGTTTATCGACCAGAGAGAGAGAACAAGAGAGAGAGAGAGAGAGCACCGTATGAACCTCACAAAAACATTGGCAACATTTCAGTACCAAAGTGTTGCCAATGTTTTTGTGCATTTTAGACAAACACTGCTCTCTCTCTCTCTCTCGCTCTCTCTCTCTCGCTCTCTCTCCCTCTGTCTCTTTCTCTCTCGCTCTCTCTTTCTCTCTCTTTCTCTTTCTTTCTCCCTGCAGCTTTGGGTTGAAATATGACTCATGTTTTTTTAAGTTTCGATACATTTAGATATGGACCATGAGAAAAACAGATATCGTATCATTTATAAATCCAGAATATTAAAGTATCAGAAAGTCTGACGGCCTTCAAAGCATCAACAGAAACATCCTCAGCCCCCTCCTCCCCCTCCTCCCCCTCCTCCCCCCCTGCAGAGACAGAAGACATCCTCGTCTTTAGGAGTCGTCGGTGTACTCACGTCTCTCAGCCGAGCCAAACGCACACAGACAGACGGACACCAAGCATCCCAGCAGGACGTGTTCAGGTCTGGTCCTCAGGTTCAGGTCCATGTCGTGGTGTCGGAGCAGACTCGGGTGAAGTGGGTGAGGAGGGTGAGGAGCCGTGGTACCAGCTGGTACTCGGCCACATAAAGAGCTGTCTGTGCTGTGGCAGCAGAGTGGGAGTCGACTACAGGCCTCATGTTTGTGACTTCATCGCAGAGGACTCAGCCTCCCACTGAAATACCTGCATCTGTTTGAGCACTGATGCATCATGGGAGGAATCCTGCACCGGAATGTTGACAGCTGGAAAACTCTCTCGTACCCGGGGACAAAAAATCCAAACAGAGGTCAGAGAAGAGTGCAACAAAGATCGTTATAAGTTTAGAAAGAGAAACTCAGACATGAACAGACGAATGTGAAGAGGAATACAAAGACAGGAAGACATCTGAACGAGGCGCTCCATGAGCTGACAGTGAGATAGAAGAAGACTGAGCTGATAACTAAATGTAAAGGTGGGACCAAAGAACCCTGGGAGGTCTCAACAAAGAGGGTGGGTCACAAAGTACAGACAGATGCAGGAGTTCATATCTGAAAGCAGCAGACTGTATCAGGCCACATTCAAATACTGCTGCACGCTTCTAAGTGAGAGTAAGAGGGCGTTCACACCTGCAGAAAACCTCCTGAAAAACTTCCTGATATGTTCAGTCTGAGCGTCATGTGTGAACACAAACAGCTGAATGTTTCTCTCTTCACCCGGAGTTTCTCCTCCAGCCTCCTCGTATTTATTCTGCAGAAAGTCAGAGTGAGCTGATGTGAGAACGCAGCAGGATATAATCAGGAGAATTCACCTGGAGCGAGTGGGAGGGGGTGGTGACGTTTATTCCCTGTGATCGCTGCACGACCATAGACTGTCTGCACGCCACCTCTACCATCTCCGTGCTCTAATGAACCTGCTGCATTATGTTTCCTGTTCTCCAGTTTGTTCTTCTCCACTCTTTAGTTCACATTGAGATTCTGATGAACTACACGTAGCGTTGATATAAAGACACATATTCTCATTATAGAGTCCTATGGAGTCTGATACTGCGGTCTTACCTCAGGAGACTCCGCCCCTCTTCTGTGACAGGAAGAGTCTCCTGCTGTGAGGTGAAGGTGTGAACAACCAAAATGAATGAAGCAGAGCGACACACAGAACACACACACACACACACACACACACACACACACACACACACACACACACACACGTTCCCTCATACTCACACACACATGATAACAGACTGATGCTGGCACTGACAGGGACACATGACGGCTTCATGTGGACAAAACACCACTGTGAACACACACACACACACACACACACACACACACACACACATCCTCCTCTGTGTGGGAACAACAGGCTCACAGTGTCATGATGAAGCTCATACATCATGTTTCCTCACACACACACACACACACACACACACACCTCGCTCTCTCTATCTCTCTCTCTGCTGATGTCTCTCTGCTGATTTGCCCAGCAGGGGGCGCCTCAGCTCAAAGCCCCCCCGCAGCAGCCTCACTCTGTTTTCAGCTGTGTGTCTTCATGTAGTTGTGTGTAGTTCAGTGTGTGTCTTCATGTAGTTGTGTGTAGTTCAGTGTGTGTCTTCATGGAGATGTGTGTAGTTCAGTGTGTGTCTTCATGGAGTTGTGTGTAGTTCAGTGTGTGTCTTCATGGAGTTGTGTGTAGTTCAGTGTGTGTCTTCATGTAGTTGTGTGTAGTTCAGTGTGTGTCTTCATGTAGTTGTGTGTAGTTCAGTGTGTGTCTTCATGGAGTTGTGTGTAGTTCAGTGTGTGTCTTCATGGAGATGTGTGTAGTTCAGTGTGTGTCTTCATGGAGTTGTGTGTAGTTCAGTGTGTGTCTTCATGGAGTTGTGTGTAGTTCAGTGTGTGTCTTCATGTAGTTGTGTGTAGTTCAGTGTGTGTCTTCATGTAGTTGTGTGTAGTTCAGTGTGTGTCTTCATGGAGTTGTGTGTAGTTCAGTGTGTGTCTTCATGGAGTTGTGTGTAGTTCAGTGTGTGTCTTCATGTAGTTGTGTGTAGTTCAGTGTGTGTCTTCATGGAGTTGTGTGTAGTTCAGTGTGTGTCTTCATGGAGTTGTGTGTAGTTCAGTGTGTGTCTTCATGTAGTTGTGTGTAGTTCAGTGTGTCTTCATGTAGTTGTGTGTAGTTCAGTGTGTGTCTTCATGTAGTTGTGTGTAGTTCAGTGTGTGTCTTCATGGAGTTGTGTGTAGTTCAGTGTGTGTCTTCATGGAGTTGTGTGTAGTTCAGTGTGTGTCTTCATGGAGTTGTGTGTAGTTCAGTGTGTGTCTTCATGTAGTTGTGTGTAGTTCAGTGTGTGTCTTCATGGAGTTGTGTGTAGTTCAGTGTGTGTCTTCATGGAGTTGTGTGTAGTTCAGTGTGTGTCTTCATGGAGTTGTGTGTAGTTCAGTGTGTGTCTTCATGTAGTTGTGTGTAGTTCAGTGTGTCTTCATGTAGTTGTGTGTAGTTCAGTGTGTGTCTTCATGGAGTTGTGTGTAGTTCAGTGTGTGTCTTCATGGAGTTGTGTGTAGTTCAGTGTGTGTCTTCATGGAGTTGTGTGTAGTTCAGTGTGTGTCTTCATGGAGTTGTGTGTAGTTCAGTGTGTGTCTTCATGTAGTTGTGTGTAGTTCAGTGTGTGTCTTCATGTAGTTGTGTGTAGTTCAGTGTGTGTCTTCATGGAGTTGTGTGTAGTTCAGTGTGTGTCTTCATGGAGTTGTGTGTAGTTCAGTGTGTGTCTTCATGTAGTTGTGTGTAGTTCAGTGTGTGTCTTCATGGAGTTGTGTGTAGTTCAGTGTGTGTCTTCATGGAGTTGTGTGTAGTTCAGTGTGTGTCTTCATGTAGTTGTGTGTAGTTCAGTGTGTCTTCATGTAGTTGTGTGTAGTTCAGTGTGTGTCTTCATGTAGTTGTGTGTAGTTCAGTGTGTGTCTTCATGGAGTTGTGTGTAGTTCAGTGTGTGTCTTCATGGAGTTGTGTGTAGTTCAGTGTGTGTCTTCATGGAGTTGTGTGTAGTTCAGTGTGTGTCTTCATGGAGTTGTGTGTAGTTCAGTGTGTGTCTTCATGGAGTTGTGTGTAGTTCAGTGTGTGTCTTCATGTAGTTGTGTGTAGTTCAGTGTGTCTTCATGTAGTTGTGTGTAGTTCAGTGTGTGTCTTCATGGAGTTGTGTGTAGTCAGTGTGTGTCTTCATGAGTTGTGAGTTCAGTGTGTGTCTTCATGTAGTTGTGTGTAGTTCAGTGTGTGTCTTCATGTAGTTGTGTGTAGTTCAGTGTGTGTCTTCATGTAGTTGTGTGTAGTTCAGTGTGTGTCTTCATGGAGTTGTGTGTAGTTCAGTGTGTGTCTTCATGTAGTTGTGTGTAGTTCAGTGTGTGTCTTCATGTAGTTGTGTGTAGTTCAGTGTGTGTCTTCATGGAGTTGTGTGTAGTTCAGTGTGTGTCTTCATGTAGTTGTGTGTAGTTCAGTGTGTGTCTTCATGGAGTTGTGTGTAGTTCAGTGTGTGTCTTCATGTAGTTGTGTGTAGTTCAGTGTGTGTCTTCATGTAGTTGTGTGTAGTTCAGTGTGTGTCTTCATGGAGTTGTGTGTAGTTCAGTGTGTGTCTTCATGGAGTTGTGTGTAGTTCAGTGTGTGTCTTCATGTAGTTGTGTGTAGTTCAGTGTGTGTGTTCTTCATTGTAGTTTGTGTGTAGTTCAGTGTGTGTCTTCATGTAGTTGTGTGTAGTTCAGTGTGTGTCTTCATGTAGTTGTGTGTAGTTCAGTGTGTGTCTTCATGGAGTTGTGTGTAGTTCAGTGTGTGTCTTCATGGAGATGTGTGTAGTTCAGTGTGTGTCTTCATGGAGTTGTGTGTAGTTCAGTGTGTGTCTTCATGGAGTTGTGTGTAGTTCAGTGTGTGTCTTCATGTAGTTGTGTGTAGTTCAGTGTGTGTCTTCATGTAGTTGTGTGTAGTTCAGTGTGTGTCTTCATGGAGTTGTGTGTAGTTCAGTGTGTGTCTTCATGGAGATGTGTGTAGTTCAGTGTGTGTCTTCATGGAGTTGTGTGTAGTTCAGTGTGTGTCTTCATGGAGTTGTGTGTAGTTCAGTGTGTGTCTTCATGTAGTTGTGTGTAGTTCAGTGTGTGTCTTCATGGAGTTGTGTGTAGTTCAGTGTGTGTCTTCATGGAGTTGTGTGTAGTTCAGTGTGTGTCTTCATGTAGTTGTGTGTAGTTCAGTGTGTGTCTTCATGGAGTTGTGTGTAGTTTCTGTGTGTGTCTTTCTCATGGAG